>NC_142087.1:33226836-33446836 GCF_054644295.1 Miniopterus natalensis | reverse complement strand
GCTCCTGGCAAAATACTAAAGCAGTGGCGGGGGGGGGGGGGGGGGGGAGCCCTGGGGACGGGTGAAAGACGGGGTGTGGAGGGAGAACCACAGGGACATAAAAGCACTTCTGTGCTCAGAGGTGAGGAAGACACCGAAGAACTGAGGAAGACACGCACTGCCGAGGGTGCGCTTGTTCCGACCGACAGTCTCCTGTCCCAGGTGACACTGCCCATCAGGTGGCCTGCCTGTGGGAGCACAGCCCCACCACCCATGATCACTGTGCGAGTTACCGGTGGACAGCTGCAGCACGGCCAATGGCTGTCTGTCCTTGCAATGACTGTTTGGGACTATGCTGCGTTAGGGTGTATGGGACCAGTATCAGCCTGGGTTCATTACAATTACCCACAATCAGTAACACCCCTAATAAAATTACAAACATTACAAACAGTGAAATTCTCTTAAAAATAATCCCCATGGCCAATTCGCAGCCCCTTGACTCTGGAGTGGTGATTCCCTTCCCACCAGGCTCTCTATTTCCTCCCTTCCCTGCCGATCCCGAGTTCAGGAAGCTGAGAGAAAGGCAGGCAGGTGAACAAGCAGCGACGGAAACGGGAGGGGAAGGCGAGGTGGAGGGGAAGGCCAGCGCTCAGCACCCTGCGGGCGCAGGGGTGTGATCTGGCCCCGCCCGCCTCACCCAGCATCCCCGGGGCGCCCCCGTCCACGCAATAAGGCCTCCGGCAGGGCTAAGTCCTTGCCCCCCTGAACACACCACACTCCTGGCTGAACATCCCCGAACCCTGCCTGGGATGCGCAGCCCCGGTTACCTGCCTACCCCACTCGCCGCTGCGGCAAACACTACCAATCTGGAGAAATCTTTCCTGCATCGGCCAGCAAGACCAGGGCATTTCTTTACCTGCACTTTCTCCACCCATTTGGGGCAGCTGTTGTTCAGACCTTTTTAACCCTAAAGACTAGCAGCACTGGCATATATTGATGTTCCATAAGTGTTTGTTTAATATTTTTAAGTCTCCACTTCATCCCAAGTAACCATTTACACTCCCAGAATTTCCTGTGATGTTCTTGATAGTCCAGGCTATCCCATACTTTGCTACTTGTGCTCTTCTGTTCCTCTATTAAAAATGTCCGAGTGTGCCTTGTCAGCATCTCCTCATTATTTAGGGCCCAACTCAAACAACCTCTCAAGGAAGCCATCCTGGATGCTCTTCAGCAGAGATGAGCGTGCACCCACGCACACACCCGACCGCCATCCCTCACCTCTATGCCTGAGGGGCCTCTCCCTTTACATCTGTCTCTCCAATGTGGAGCTCATGACCACAGGGCCCTTGCACAGCCTGGTCACTGGGCCTGCACAAGAGGAATCTCAGGAGAATCTGCCCCACAGGAAATGAATGAATACGTGAGTCAGTGGTTATGCTTCCAATACCTCCTCTCATTGTCTTGAACCCTCCAGAAAGTAAAGGACTTTCACAAGCACATGAACAAACAGGAAGAGGGGGGGAAACAACAGGCTAACGATAAAGAAAACAATCACAGAACAGGCAAAGGAAACCAGGAATGGCCACGCTCCTGTATTCCACTGTAGACACCAGGAGGGCTAAGGAATCCGAAGTCCACAATATAATTTTAAAGTCACCACGAAACCATTTTAAAATTTTTTTAAAAATCAAAAATAATTTAAATCACTGAGATGTGACCTTTTCACTGGATAGAGCTTAGAGAGGCCAATGTTTTCAACTGCAACACCAAAAAGTGACAATGTGTATTTAATTTCTATGTTGTTATAGGTTAATCATACTTACTGCCTTGGGGTAAATCTATAACTACACTTTTCCGTAGCTAAAACTCAAGGGAACACTGCCACAAAGCCCGAGCATAGGGCACATGTCCCCTTTCACCACGAGGAGAGGCTGGGAGAGACCTGCTTCTCTCTCCTCCACTGACCCAGCCCCACATCCAATTCTCTCCTAGATTCACAAATCAGTTTGCTGGAAAATACCCCAGAATCAGAGCTAAGAGTGTTTTGTATTTTAATATTACAATAAGGTATCTCTTAGATTTTCAAATTATAAAGTGATTTGTATGTAAAAAATAGAAAACAATGTCCATTCGCTATTTAAACAGTATTCCAAGAATGTAACATCAGAGGGATAACCTAACAGGTAATTTGTGAGTTTTGTTAATTTTGTATTCCTCATGACAGGAAGACAGATGCAGTGATCATTCCGTGGCATTTTAAAAATTTCAAACTAAAGACAAAAATATGTCATTAAACAAAAGCGTTAAAATGTTTTTTAAAATATAGTATGTGATACACCCTTTATAAGAACGCTTTTAATGTTTAGATTTTTATAAAAATGAGAGATGCTGCACTTTATATTGTTATAAGCATACTTCATGCCACACTATAAAACAGTTTTTCCATCTATATCACTTTAGCCAAAACAACCCGCTGAACCAAACGCTTATTTTATTTGGATACCTCTGTAGATATGATGGGTGTAATTAACTGTTCAGCTGAAAATGCAATTCCATGGTGCTTTAATGACTTAGGTATACACAGCCTTAGTTCTCAGAGGAGACTAAAAATAGTGATTTTAATTTATTCCTGCTGCCTACAATTACCCACAACCATGTATTTTTAAATATTTCCAGCCTATAAAAATTACTAATTTTTGCCACTTGTGTTTATCTGCATTTAGACTTTGATTTGGATAAATTAAGCTCTCGAGTGTTCCTGCTTTATGAAACTCTGCATGTTGTACACTTCAACACAAATAAATGACTTGTACCATTAAAGGTTTAAATAATGTAATGTATTTCATGCTCAGCCTGAAGCTGGATTCCAATGAAGTTGCTAATGCACGTAATGATTAAGTGTAACTCAAATACTAACTGTGTTGTTGAAAACATGACAGGCAATAATTTGGTCTATTATATTCTGCCATTTAATTGCCTAGTACAGACATTCTCTGACACGTTATGAAGCAATGATTTACAATTATTCAAGCTGCAAAGGTCAGAAAGTGACATTATAATCATCTACATAGAGATCCCTTCTAATGCACAAAAACTAGGTAATGCCACACATGCAAAAAAAAACACAGAGAGTTTTACTGCATTAGTAACTTTCTATTTAGGGTTTCTCAACCAGCTAAGAATGAACAGCTAGCTCATAAGCACATTAATTCACAACAGAAAATGTCTAGGATCTTTTCATGAACCCAGAGGTGACAGAATTTAAAAATGCCTTATTCTCCCCTGATTAGGTAAATTCTATCCAACCAGTTAACTCTGATGCACAAGATTCAACACTAGACACAGGAAAATCAATCAGAAAAAAAAAGAATCCCTGAGGCATACATACCGGGGTCTTTGTGAGTGATAGCACCCAAAGTTAGGTGTATTTCCTAGGTTTACTGAATTCACTAGCTACTTACTAACTTTCTACTAACTCTCTTTTATTTAGTAACTAGTAATGAAAAATAAAAACAGTAACTCAGGTTGGCCAATTTTACCCCTCTCATCCTAATGAAAAGATAATAAAGTCTTCACTTTTTTAGACACTTTGCTATATTATACCAACATGTTTAATTTTTAACCACTCAAGTGCAATAAATTATCAACACATAAAGAACTGGGGGGGATAAAAATCATAAAATTATTTAAAACAAGTTTAATATGAAGAAAGTGAGAGAGAGAGATACAAATAAGAGAGAATGAATAACAATATTAAAGTAAACCACTGTGCAAGCAATTTTTTAAAAGAACATAAATCTGAGCAAAAGCAGGAAACGAGAGTGACTGGGGGCTGGAGGGAGGTAAGCTACAGCTCTCACATGCTGGTGAAAACAACCTCGAGAGCAAAAGTAAGTGAAATGGAAACAGTAACCAAAACAACAGATACCACAAAAAGCAGACATAAGGAAAAGGGGCAGGTAAAGGAAGGAAACGGGTCTACCCTTACTACTGCATAACTGAAGTCCATCACTAAAAATACTTTTAATCTCAAGTTTACCATCTGTATAGTGGAGACAATAAACACGAGCTAAACAATCTTGTGAAACTATAAAGATCAACAAATAAAATAACTGTTACTTAATGTTACACTAAACCACAGCATTGCATAAATACTACTTATTAGAGTATTGTATGTACTAGTATATGTACACACAGAGAGACAGTATGAAGTACACTTACATGAACTTAACAAAACATGGTAATATAACGGCTTTTTTGAGCTGAGATTTTCAAATAATTGACTACTGAAAAAACAGTTAAAGATCATGGATTTAATAAAAATATGTGTTTAACCTGCTTTTAAACATGTGTCTCAAACAAAATTATTAACTTACGTATAGGAATGCTTTCCATTATTTGTTATTTTGTCCCCACTAAGCCCTCTGTCAGACCCATAGCCATTTTCGGGTTAACTGTCCATCAAGTATGTGTAAATACATCTACATTCTACAAAGTCCTCAAGTTCACACTCAGCTGTAAGGAAAATGTTACGAAACTGTAATATTAAAAAACGGCTCCTCCTGAAAGTGAAAGTAAAATAAAAGGCTTGGAGATGAAGTTCTCTATAACATGTTCTTAAAACAGGAGTGCAAAGCAACACATTTTTGAAATTTTTACCATGCCCCAAGCATGAAAACCAGGGGTAAAGAGAACTTAAATCCCAAGTTCTGATTAGACAGCAAAGACATTCAGCTTCTCTTGTCAAACTAACTTAAATCCATAATATAATACCGCTAAAATTTGCTGAGAGGGGGAAAAAGGTTATCTTAAAATTCAGCTTAAAGATTCAAAGAAAATCAGCATAGGTTGAAAAAACTGAAATAAAAGTTTAAAAGGCAGTTTTTGTTAAGAGAGTAGCTAATACACAACCTTAAACTAAGCCCTAGAAAAAAATGTCAGCTATATATTTGATGAGCATCTACAGTGGTCTAACAGAAAGACACATGAAAACATGAGAAAGAACTCAAACAATCACAGATAATGTGAAACATTAACATGAGCTCGAGTCAACAAAACACACTGTTGTTTCCATCAATTTCACCATAAAATATTAGGTGGCGGTTATGTCCAAGAAAACCAACAGGTTACCAAAATAAGGGGTGGGGGGAGGCACAATATTATAATAATTTCATTTTTTAAATCTGCCTGCCCCACTATTCTTATATATTTTTATGCAATCAAAACTATTTGAAAAACACTATTCCTTTCAATGCAGATAGTAAAGTTCTAAAAGACAGAGATGAAGACACTCACTACCCCAGAAAAGAAAACACAGTGCAGGACCTTCTGTTTGTGACAAAATTATAGAGTTAATGTTCCTGAAAGATCGCTTCACCTTTTAAAGCATGATTTTTTAAAAGGTAAAATTTATAGCAATTAAAGCTAATGAAGAAATGCAGCATGAGCTGCTTATGTTCAGGAACTAATAGGTCTGCTGAGCATCTCTAAGATTATTTAGCCATCAATGATAATGAATTGACACTGTCACTGATGTTAATGCACCAACCTGGTAGCCAATGCTTACATTTTTTTAATGCTTTTCACTTTAATGTTTAACCTACCTACAGCCCTATCCCTTTGAAACACATGAACAACCCAAGATACGTTTTTTTCCTAACATGGAAAAGTATCTAACTCACTATGTTCTATTTCAACAACATCAATCAATAGGCATTTTTAAGTTTACTGAAATTCTGTGAAAATATCTACCCAGTAAAAATTACTGTCATGTAACTTTTAAATCAAATTTCATTTCTAAAAAATTAAGGGGTCATTTCATGGTCAAATAAAATTCAATGACTACCATAATTCTAAGAGATACAATTTTGGAATCTGAATTGCTTTTCCTACCCACACACATATACGTAGACCTCTATGATAGCAGTTTAAAACTCAATATATCTACATGCATTTGCAATTCTTTATCTTGGGAATCAAATCTATAAACCACTATAGCAACATTGTGGTTGTATGTGGTAAGCACTGAGCTAAGCAAAGTGTGCATTGTTCAAATTACACAATCAAAGCCAATCAATCGTGTTGTTTCTGAAGCTACATGTGTCAGAAACTGTTCTCTGAAAACGTTTCTTCTTCCTTTTCCAGGGTCTTAGGAACCCTAGTAAAAATGAATGGAATTAGATTTCTAATAACAGAGTATGCAAAAAAAAAAAAACAGTGTTTATTTGCAGAAATGAGGAAGAAACTGCGTATTGACATCTAATAGCAAAATTTTCGTTGGAGTCAGGGCCTTCCTCCTTCCTATAACTCAAATGGTAAAAACAATAAATGAGATATCTTTTTTAATTCTAAGACCTAGAGCAATTAAAATGAACCATTTGGCACTCGATCCTTGCAGCTAAAATCAGTAGCAACAGAACTCATTCTGCCACTGATCCTCAGGGAGCTTCAGGGCAAAGGCTTGCCTTCATTTACTTTAGCTGCAAGTCACTGAACCACCAATTCTGCCAATGAATAAGTCACAGAGCATGGTTAATAAAACTGCTTGCAAAGTTGTTTTTAAAACTATCTTAAGGGTCAAAAAATGCAATGGCATCATGAGATAAAGTGTACTGTCCAACATAAACCAGAAGGTGTTTTTGACTTAAAAGATATTTATATTTACACAGTAGTGCCAACAAGAGGGATCCTCCAGTAAAACTATAACCCTAACATAACATGAGCACAATGCATAATTTAACTGAACCTAAATTATTTTGTGAATTAGCCATAAAAATTGCAGTTTCTCAGGTTTCATATAAAGTTCTTTTTTATGTGATGCACTTATTAGTTAATTGATCTGGCATAATAACATTAAATATAATTTTAATCAGAAGTAGGGTATTAAGATCAAACTCTGTACGTCCTATGATATACCATAGACGCCATGGCATTTTAAAACCTTTTAAGGCATCTCATACTTCTTATTAAATGCAACACATTTGAGTGACAATTAAAGATTGTGAATGATTCATTAGAGGAAAGACCCATTAGCTGAAAAAGAAAACAAGTTTTGAAATAAAGTTACACAAAAACATACATTATACACAGTTCTTTAAAGCTTCATCCCTGCAATAATGAATAACCAGCTGTTGGAAATGAAATACTTTTCTGCTTTTTTCCTTACAGCACATGTCCAATAGATCCAAAGAGCCACTAATGTGATTAAAATTAAGACAGCAAAGCAAAAGGGAACAACCATACATATACACTCCTAGAGCTATATGATGTATTTTTTATGTCTTTAAGTGGAATTTCCAGTTCTCTCTGGCAATGTGAATGAACATCCTATAATTTAGTCAATTTACAGATTACAGGTTCAAATTGACCTTGTAGCCCATCAAATTGCTCCTCTGCAGCACAGGATTAGAAGTGGGAAAAGAAAGTCATAACTGTATTTAAGGGTTTACCGTAACAATGGGAAGGGGGATGTGCAGGCGTGATTTTGGTCCCTCTTCTGCAGATCAGTTCTGAGTTCTGAAACAATGGATATCCTGCACATGCTTCCTGGTTCTCGGGAGGAGATGGTTTCAATTTACTCACCCACACACATGGCACTTGTATTCCCTCATCCCAAGGTGCCTTTTGACATGGTTCCTGGCATCGCCAAGCTGAGCGGTTGCGAAATGGCAGATCTTGCACTTGAATGGTTTTGATCCTAAGTAAATTTAACATAAAATATGATTTGAATTTGAATAATACAGTACTCATACTTTAAAAAGAGGATGAGATCTTAAATCATACTTTAATCTAATTACAAATTTCTGTCCCCCAAAGGGAGCACTTGCATTCCTTTCTAACTTGAAAAGACCTGCATCCCATAATTATTCCACCATGGAGACTCAAATGCTTCAGAGAGTGTTCCTAACTTTCAATATCATTTCCAAGATTTAAAGTCAAAAGTGATCCAGGTGAGCAGTACTAAGTTGATGAGATGAGCCAAATAATTTTAAATATTTTCCTTACAATTCACAAAAGTATCTTTTATAGTCACTCCACATTTAAAATGGGACATAGTAAAAACATAAATTCATACAATGAAGCTGATATTTTTAAGTATATTTATCATCAAATAAACTTCTTAGCAGCCACCTCCTCATTTCCTCATATCTCTGCATCTTTGAATTTATTCACAGTAATAATAGTATTTTAGATTTTTGAAATTTATTCCAATGAGTCTCTATATTACTATTTTAACAGCATACACTATTAAAATACACAGTGGATAAATTATTTGTTTTTATGGTCATTTTACAGTCAAATATCTGTGCTGACTCTGCAAACCAAAAGTATTGACATGTTGGTTATTATTAATTTCAAGAACATAGTACCAACAAATGTGTCTTTATTTCGTAAAGAAATAAAATTAATCTTTACTCAATGAGAAAACAAAATTATTTCAGAGTCAACAAACTTGGTGCCAGTAACAGACCGCACCTGGAACGTGGTTACCAGTAGATAATCAGCACCCACGTGGAGGAGGAGCTACGCTTTTTAAGGTGCAACATGTATATACCATCTTCTGATTTTCTAACCACTAAATCTTCAAATAAATAAATCAAAATCACAAAACCGCAGCTTAAAGTCAGTACGATATGCGTCCAGATTTTGCAGATCATGTTGAGTCCCTATTTAGTGAAACACCTCCTCTAACATGGTCAGGCAGAATATGAAATATGTGAACTTGAATAAATATACAAAAAGGGCTCAAACAAAAAAACTGCAATAAATCAAAGTTGATCAATGAACCTTTGTTCAATGCCCTTGAAAAAAAATCCTCTAAGAATACTTTGTTGAAATTGAAGCACTCAGTAAAAAATTTTAGAGTCTTAAATTTCAATCTAATTCCCAAAAGCTGACAAAAAAAGTGAAGCATTTAATTTTAATCTTCTAACAGAAATAAAAAAGTCAACAGCACTAAGCACGGGCAGACAAGGCTGAATATTTCACAGTTCAATGACAATGAAGCCAGATCTCCCAACACTTCCATTTCTGCTGTTAGAAGGAGATGTAAAATATATTTAGCACCTGAATGGTTATATCTAGTCAGCTTTATGTGTAAATGTCAAAAGCAGGTTGAGACTGCAGCTTACAGCAATCACAGTCCATCAATCACATCAGAAATTACAGTTTATTTAAATGATTCTGATAAAACTAAGCCTATCACCACTTTGAAACACTTCATCCCCACAGAGAACTCTATAAGGGACTTACAACAGACAGGAGTGAGAAGAACCAATTTACCTGCACTTTGAATTAAAATGCATTCAAGGTAATAAGGTAATTAGGAAATTATTAATTAACAGTAACGCCAGGACTTCAAACAAAGACGGAAAAGCTTCCTCAACGTTCGTATTACAGCTGGGTGACAGGATCTGAAATACCTGTCTCCTGGGTTTCAGTTCCAGCCTGGCTCGCCCTGCGCCGACACTGGGATGAGCGCCCTGAGTGAGCACAGGGGCCACAGGGGCCGGATACACACCTTCAGTGCTTTCACGGACTGCACGTGGCTCTCTGGTGAGACACGAGCCGCTTCAGGTCTGTGATCACTGCTAGAGTGTTGACAGCACATGAGTGAGTTACTGTGTTGACGACTTTCGTGCAGAAATCACGAAGCCCTGTTTTCATACCTTACACCAGAGTAGACTTGTTAATGTCTCTTTTCTGTGCCATAAAATCCAAACATTAGGGGACCAGTACTATTTTTCTGAATAAGAAAAAAATATACTACCCTTTTTTCCTAATACTGTTTCCATTTTTGAGCTTGCTATGCAAGCATCATGTTCACAAGGCAAATTTTGTAAGACCATATATTTCTGAATTCGTCTTTCAGGTGTACTGTGACTATTATAAAGTGTTGGTATATTGTTTTAAATAGTTCTATTTCTTGGAACAGCATTATCCTCAGCAGGCTTTTTCCTTCTCACTTGGCCTATGAGGTTTTTGAAAGGGAAAAACAAGAGGCTTTCTAGCTTTCAGGCACCTTGGAATATCGCCAACAAAATTCCACAAACCTTAAAAACTAAGCCTTCACTCAGACCCACAGGCACTGTTCAATATCAGTCATTACTGACTGTTATGCAAACGTGGATGTGACATAATGTTAAAAATTAATACAACTTTAGGTCTTAAAGAATCAAGTCAGATGTGTGCACCCACCATCTAACGCCTGTCAACTCCAGCCCGAATGCTCCAGGGCTCCGGGCACCTGACGCCTCACTTCCCTTCGCTCAGCTGCCCATCCACTCCCTCTGCTCCAGCAGTGCCGCCGAGAGCAGCGATGAGGCAGCGACCAGGGTGGCCCCATGCTCTCACTCTCTTACAGACCAGTTCTCCTGAACCATCTCCTCTCAAGCCGACTCGGCCTCTAAAACCCGTCACCATCAGTTACAGGCACCAGCAGCCCTGTCTGGGGAATTTTTCAGTCCCTGCATGTGAACATTTCCAAACAGCACAAGTGGCCAGTGCGCTCAAACATAAATCGGAACTGCAGACAGTCTTCTAGCTTAAAGGTACCTTCCCTGTTATGGGAAACGAGAGCTCTAACGGACGGACACAGGAGAGAAGAGGGCCGCGTTCTGTACACTCATGTCCTGGGAAAGGAGACCTGCTCTTTCTGCTCATGCCAGTGGCTTCAGACAGCAAACACCCTGGAAAACTGCGACGCTTTTTTCCTACAATTCTTGATGACCAAAACTCATTTATTTCTTATAGTGCTGCTTTCATCAGACTGAGGATGGGAAGAAAAGGTTACATAAAACATATAGTAAATCACGAAGCATGGAAACAGGGATTGGAAGAGTAAGCCCTTTTCCAGTTAACCATTAATAATGGTCCCTGCATTACTATTTCATGGACATAAGCAACGGATCAGAAAAGCAATTCATTCTAAAAGGCGCCAAGAAAAAAACTTGGAGTGAAAACCTGGAGAGCAACTTCCCCCCAAAATGCCTTGCGAGACTGAGATGGAGACAGGCGCTGTGTCCTGGGGATCGTGCCCTTGGTGGTGCCTCAGAACACAACAGAAATTGCTTGCTGATAAGCCCAGCACAAACTGCGAAAAAGTACCCTAACTTTTACTAAATGTTACAATCAATGATGTAACTTATAGAAGTAGGGTTACTTTGTCACATATTGATAGTTGCCTCACTTTCACATCCACATTAACTTGATTTTAAATGCAATTAATACATATAGTCACAGAAGACTAATGGACTACATTCCGCACTTAACCTGGTGGACATTTTCAAATGGCACAAGTGACCAGTGCAAACCTATTTTGCATTGTAAACGACTAAATAAATCTTAATGGATTAAGAATGATCAGCTATCAACACACAAGGGAAATTAAGTGCTGAAATGCCCACATTGATTATTTTAAATTATTAGCCTTACTCTGTTCTTGAATTTGTATGCTTTTAGTGAGCTTTAACACATTTACAAGACTTATTGACTATAATTACAAGAGAATTCAAGTAATGGACACATCAATTATCAGCAACATGTCTTGACCAGACAGTTGCATAAAGAATTCTAAAAAGAGCTCCATTAGCATTTTCCTCTCAGTTTTATTCAGTTTTATCTGCCTTAAGAGGGCATATTAAGAAAGTACATATTTTCTGCACATGTGAACAAGCCCAATTTCTAAAAGGCATCATTTCAGAAAGTAAGGTCGGCACCTACAGAGGCATGAAAAACACCAACAAACCACACCGGGGCTCCGCTGCACTGGGAGAGCTGAGACCAACAGTACAATGCTGACTGTCACCTCATTCCATCTCATGCAGGTTTCCCTGCTACTTTCTCCAATGAAAAACTTTTATCTATCTTTAATCACCTTAAACTATTAATAACGTTTCATACTCTTTTGTCTTTCTCCTGTGACGATGCAAAAATTTTCAAAAACTGCATGAATTTAAAGTATAGCTTTAATAATAAGCCATTATTTTAAAGTACAGTAAAATAAACCTTACAGTTTTAATGAAAATATGTTCATTAAAATGTGAATTTATTATTCAAATCCACTCATAAATTCAACCATGGAGACAGAACTTGTCTAAGCAGAGCACAATGATTTAGAAAAGCTGTCTATTTAAAATAAAGAATGTATGGCAGGTTTATAGAAACAGTGCAGTGAATTTTTACATAAATTTAGAACAGTGGCTTATACATTTTTCAGCAAAAAAAAAAAAAGTTTTAAAACAATTTCTACCTAAAATTAACCATGAAGACTGAACACTGGATGTGACAGAGCAGAGACCTACCAGGTCCCCACAGAGTCCTGTGTCCCCATGGACACAAACCTCTGAACACACTGACTTTGAAAGTAGTTGACTATTTCTGATCCTTAAAAGAACTGTGTTGTGCTGCCTGGGAGTTACACTTTTGGATACAAACTACCAGGCAATAAAATTTTTAAATCCCTAAAATTGTATGAAAATTTTTATTATCTCCTCCCTCAAAAGCCATTTCCTATGTCCTCTGAAATGCTGCATGTCACTTAATGGATACCTTGAAAACCAAACAGTTAGGACCTGAAACATCTGAAAAGCTCTAAGAGACAGGAGTGTGACAAAAGCATCAGAGGGACCAGGCTTTTTAATAAAATTGAAAGGATATTGTGAAAGAGCCTGCCTTTGGGATCAACGAGGCCTCATGGCCTTCAGAGATGCTAAGTGTCAACAGTGACTGTGGCATCGGCATCTGCCTGGGCACCGCGCAGCAGAGCCATGTGAACTGGGCGAAGGCCAGCAGCCAGCGCAGCAGAGACTGCGCGCCAGGTGGCGGGGTGTCCACATTTACCACTTGTGGGCGCGCAGTGCACATACCTGTGTGCGTGCGGATGTGAGCCAGGAATGCCATGGAATTGCTGCTGCGACACAGCTTGCCGCAGTACTTGCAGACGTTGCCCTGGTTCTCCTCTCGCTCGCGGTTAATCTGCTCGGTGTCCTCCACTATGTGCTTGTTCACCTCCCGCAGCAGTTCCTCATGCTGCCCTTTAATGTGCAGAAACAAATTCTGCTCTGAGTCAAAGGGCTCCGTACACTTGACACACTTAAAGGTGGCCCCGCCCTCCGGCAGCTCCTCCACGCTGGCCTGCTCATTCCTCAGGTGCCCGGCGCTGGCCAAGTGCTGGTGCAGGTTGCTCTCTGTGTAGAAGGACTTTCCACACAGCAGACAATGGAAGTGCTTCTCCTTTGTAGGGTGCTTCATGGCTATGTGGACGTTCAGTCCACTCAAGCCATCTGCTAAGAAGCCGCAGTCATCACAGCGGATGCGTGTGGACTCGCTAAAGGAGCTGCCTTCGGATTTCTTCTTTTTCAGGCCTTGAGCACAGTCTTTTGAGGGCGACTCACTCATTCTCACTTCCGTGGCCATCAGACCCTCTTCGGGTTGGTCTATCGATTCACCATCTTCCGGGTTCTTTATTCTGACAATGGAAGAATCAAACCGGCCAAAGCTGTACAGGGACTGTCCTTTTTCATCAATGTTCATTATAGTTTCATAAACATCGTTACTTTCAATGGTGCTATCAGAAGCCAGCCCATCTTCTTCCAAAATAATTTCAGTTTCATGCTGGGAATCCATCAGAATTTCCTTATTTTCCAAAACAGGATCTTCTTGCATAGCTTTCAAATCAGCTGAACTCGATGTGTTTCCCACTTGGTCTTGACCACAGCTATCCAGGTGCAGCTGTCCTCCTGTCATTCTCATCACAACAGGGACCGTGCTCTCAGCTGAATGGGCTCCACCCAGAACTCTGGGGCATCCGTGTTTGCTGAGGACCTCATCTGCGTGGTCTCCTCCACTCCCTCCACCACTCTCAGGATGTGCATCTGGATCACCGATGTCACTCAACCTGCTGTGGTTGTTCTTTGCTGTCTCATAATTCAAGGCTGAGCTTCCTGAATTTCCATTCTGAAGTTTGCTTGGGGAGCCATTAGAGGAAATGTTAAGGGTCACCATCTCCTCAGGTGTCCTAACTTTGTCCTTGGCAGGAGGCTGTTGGAAAGTTTCACAAAAGGAAGGATCTTCACTGAGATTAGATTCTTCTTCAGTCTCCACCTCTATGGCATCAGGAACACAGAGTACTTTAGACATGTCTAAGTTCGTATTCTCATCTAAAACAGAACCACCAGCAGCGTTGCTAGGTTTAAGAGCTTCAGGTGATTGGTCTGAAACTACCTGAAATTCTTCAGAACTTTGCTGATGCTGCGCCTCAGGTATGACGATGTTTCTGGACGATCCTGAGGGACCTGCCCCCACGTCAGCTGTGCTCAGGCGAGGCTGCCTCTTCATCTTGTGCTTTTCAGTGGCCGCGTGCCTGGTCATCTCTCGGTGAGTCACAGCATAGTAATCACAGGCCATGCAATAAAATGCAAACTCTTTCGTGTGTTTCCGTTTGACGTGCAGTCCTAGGGAGGCAGAAGAGTAAGCGCTAAACGCGCAGTGTGCACATCTGTTGTCACCTGTGCCCGGGGCACCTCTCTGCGAGCACGCCTCCCCCTGCTGCACCAGGTCTTCTGGCTCTAGAGATACTTGCTTCCTCTCATCCATAAGGTGACTGCTGGCTTCTCCATTGGTAGGATGAAGCACATTTTCAACTTCGACTTCAATTGGATCTCCATGCTCTTGTCCCAGCTTTTCTAAACTGGAGGGATCTGGTTCAGCTGACTTAATGGCATGTTCATCTGAACTGGTGCTCCTGCTGCAGGCTTCGAGGTTACCCCCTTCGGGGCCAACAACGATCTCTGAACTTCGTTTTCCATTAGCTTCTATTTCTACACGTCCCCTGTGTTTCTTGGTGGCACAGTGACGCTCCATATCTCCCTTAGTTACCGTGTAATACTTACACACCTTGCATAGGTAACTGTATTGGTGACTGTGTTTTCGTCTAATGTGCACGGTCAGGTTTGTAATACTAGAGGCCAAGAGGCCACAGTGTGAACACGTCCGTGAGACGCTGCCTTTGGGTCTCCCCCTCTTTGGTGTGGTGGTCAAAGCTAAGTCCTCATCTTTGGCGATGATTCCAGACTGTTCCTGCTCCTGGGCAGTGGGGCTCTTCCCCAGAGAGGGACCCTCCTGCAAGTGCGCACCTTCTCCGTCGCCTCCTGTCCTTTCCTTTCCAGAAATGGTAACCTCTTCTTTTCTGTCATTTGCACCTATACAGACCCTTTCAATGCATTCTTCAAAGCTTAAGCCAATATTGTTTTTCTTAGCATTTTCAAGATGTTTGCTCCTCTTAATGTGCTTCTCCATCCCCTCCTTGCTCAGTGAATACAGGTTGCATGCTTTACAGAGGAAGTGGTAGTCCTGGCCATGCCGGAGCTTTATGTGCCGTGTGAGGACAGAGCAGGACCGCGTTTTGTAAAAGCACTTTTTGCACTGAAACTGCGGCCTGCTCACGTGCCTTCCTTCGCTTCCAAGGCTCAGCCGGGGTGGAGCCACTTCTTCTGCAGCTGCTCCTCCTGACTCACTCAGGGGTTCCTTTATGTTTTCTGAGTCTAAAGTACTTAACGGTAAAGTCTGTAAATCCGAATCATTGTTAAATGATTGAGAAGTCTTTGGTTGAACCAATAAGCGAATATGCTTCTCAGTCATCCTGTGCTCCTCCACATCCTTCTCAGACAAGAAGAACAGATTACAGGGGGGACAAAGGAAGCCCATACCGTGCTTTTCCTTCACGTGGTCTCTGAGATTTGTTTCACTCAAGGAAGTAAACGAGCAGCACTGACAACTGAGCACAGAGGCCGTTTGCTGATGCTGGTGACTTTGCAAGTGCTCATGCAGGTCCCTCCTCGAGGCAATGGGAAGGTCCCAGGTCTGGCAGGACAACTTCACCTCTCCTGCATGGCAGTTGTTCACATGGACTTCCAACTCGGTCGTACTCGTGGCCACCTGGCCACAGTGTGTGCAAGTACAGGATATCTGACAGTCAGAAGCTGCCCTCGCTGTCGGAGGGTCTAAGGCGCTCGCGAGGTGGGTGTTTCTCTCGCTCTGCTTCTGGTCCTGGGTCTCTGAGGAAGTTACACATAGACCATGGGCACTGCCACCTGTTTCCATGTGTTTAGGCATGGACTCCACATCATCTGTTTTCATCTGTGCTCTGAAGTGTTTCATATATATCCTGGAAGTTTCACTAGCGCCTCTTTTATTAATTCCTAAAAGCGTAAACCTTTTCTTGGCCTGGCCTTTCAGTGGGAAAGTGCCACTTCGTCGGCGGAAGCTATTAGCCAGCATGAGAACATTCCGCTCAGGTCTGGGTCTTGGGGTTGCGCTGAGACCCTGAGCTGTCTGTAGGGTCTTTCTGGAAGATTCCAATTTATCTAAGAGACCCTGTGAGGTTACTAAGGCTCCTAACTTTTTACTCTGGTTTTCAGGAGTTTGAGCTGCACCAAGGGAAGTGGCATTTTCTTCCACAACCTCTCCCTTTTCTAGCGCAGTACTCCTGAACGGCCTCATTTCAACAAGGAGCTCGCTGCCACTGCCACTCTGCTTAGAAATGCTGCTTCTCAAGTCTTTCAATTTGCTTCCACCATTTTTTAGTCCTTTAGAGTCACTATTCTTTGCTATTTGTTTAGAAACTCTCGGTTTTATGCGAACATTCTTTGTTCCAATGGTACATGGTTTCTTAGGAAAAGATTGTTTTGTTAAGATCTGCACAAATCCTCCACGAGCAGCGAGATTCTGCCGCCGGAGATGTGTTTTTCCAAGACAATGGGCATTCAAAAGGTTCTCTTCCACACACTGAAAGCCACAAAGGTCACAAGAAAAGACCGTCCGGCACCCGTGTGTCTGTGTGGTGTGAGTCTGCAGCACTGCGCTGCTCTCTGCTCCGTGGCTGCAGGGGCAGTGGGGAGGCTCTTTAGACGGTGGCACATGACACTGGGCCTGCTTCTCCAGATCCGACAAAGAGGAAAACGAATGCTCACACATGCTGCACTTGGAAGCTGCATCCACATTCCCAACGGTACAACCAACACTAACAGCCTCTTCTGTGGAGAAAGAGGATTCTGTGTCTGGGTCAAGGGAGACCATTTCCTGAGCAGACTTCTCAGTGTCTGTTTTCAGAGACACAGTGTCAGCTGTGCTAGAACTGCAGCTCGGGGAGCAGGCGGTGGGAGGACGCGCGTCCCCATCTGCGCAGTCACTCAGGAGGGACGTCTTCATCATCTCACCTGGCGGGATGCCCGCTGCCAAGAGCCCATGAACACCCTGCTCTCGGGACCGGCAGGGCTCGGGCTCCCCAGGCTTCATTCGTTTGGAAGCATGTTCACGTCCGTCCTCCACTGCAACGCTGGGTGATGGCTCTGGGAAAGCTCTTTTGCTCGTGGAATTCTCGGCAGAACTCGCTGCCACCTCAGGCACAGGCCCGCACCCCACATCCTGGGACGAAGCAGCCCTCGAGTGCTGTGCGTCTTTGTTTGCAGTTCCATCCTCGCTGTCTTCTGGTTTCTTCTCAGCATCCATCACTACAAGGTGCAGACACTGCTCCTGTCAGGGCGGCTCACCTGGCACCCATGACCTGCAGAGAAAACAAACATGCATTAAACCTCAGAATATAAAGAAAGACACACATATTAACTCAGAAGTTAACACAAAATGACGCACTGGATGAAAGATACCATAACAGAAACCTAGATGAGATCTCCTTCACATTGAAATGAATTTGATCACATGAGCCATAATGAAGAGTCTGACATCAGATTTAGGAACATCGGGTCACCATGCTGTAATGCAGGAAGCAACACTATGGTATCTTCCATAGAAAAGGGGACTCTCTCAACCAGCTTGCAAAGAAACTCCAAGTTTCAACTCCCTCTAACAGGACATTTCAATTTACTACTTTTTTTAATAAACAGAGAAGCCCTCTTTTCAAATTTTTTCAGTGAACCCCACTCTGTAAAGTAGACTAAAACAAGACGGCAGTGATGCAGGTCCGGAGGTCAGGCTTCCCCTCGCAGACCCCCAGTGGTAACCAAGTTCCAGGGTCAAAGAAATGTACCTAAACACGACTCTACTTGTCAATCAATTTCTTCATCTAACAGCCATTCTGTGTTGTCTGAGGTTAATGGCAAAGGGAAATGTCAGTGGTAGAGTAGAACTAATGAAGTAAATTTGGGGGGGGGTGGAATTTATTGAATAAAATTATTTAAAATACATTATATCGATTTTATTTTTCATTATGCTGCTTAATTCAATTAAAACATATCATTTTCCATTCACTTTATACCATGATTGGAATTTTCAACCAAATGCCATTTGATCTGATGCTAATAAAAACCCATCACGCATTATGACCTCAAAGCTAATGATAACTGTTTTATTTTTTCCATAACAATGATAAACCAAATAAAGGCTGTTGCTTTGACTCTGCTAAAAGTAGGAAACAAAAAATATATATAAAATGTTATACCCAAAGCATAAGCAACAAAAGAAAAAGATGGATAAATGGGACTTCTTAAAAATAAAAACTTCAAATGACACTAGGATTCAAAGGCCGCTATCTAAGAAAATGAAAAGATAACCAACAGAATGCAAAAGCTTTGCAAATCATGTATCTAATATAGTAGTTAATCTGTAATATATAGAGAACACTTATAACTCAATAATAGAGACTAACTTTAAAATAAGCAAAGGAGCTGAATATACTTTTCTCTAAAAAAGATGCACAAATGGCCAAAAAGCACATGAAAACATAATCTATATCAGCAGTTGCTAAAGAAATGCAAATGCAACCATAATGTCAGCACCACTTCACACCCACCAGGATGGCTAGAAGCAGAAAGTCCAATAACAACAAATGCTGGTAAGAATGTGGAGAGGTCACAACCCTCCTACCATGCTAGTGCGGATGTAAAATGGTGATGCCACTTTGGAAAACAGCCTGGCAGGTCCTCAAACAACTGAACATGGAGTTGCCATAGAGCCCATCAATTTCACTCATAGGCAAATGCCCAAGAGAAATGAAAACGTATGTCCACACAAAAACCTGCAGGCAAATGTTTACAGCAGTGCCATCCATTACAGCCAGGAAGTGGAAGCCACCCAAATGTTCACCAACAGATTAACGGGGAAGCTAAATGTGGTAGGTCTGTATGATGGAACACTATTCAGCCACAAAAAGAAATGAAGTACTGATGCAGGCCACAATATGGATGAGCCTTGAAATCATTATGCTAAGTAAAAGAAGCCAGTTACCAAAGACCGCACACTATCTGACTCTTCCTACAGGAAATGTCCAGAACAGGAAGTGTACAGAGAGAGCGAGCAGACTACGGGCTCCCTGCGGGGGGAGGCAGGGACAGGTAAACGGTACAGTGTTTCTTTTCTGAGACGGTGAAAATGTTCTAAAATTCACTGTGGTGACAGGTGCACGTGTCTGTGAATATATTTAAATTCACTAAATTGTAGTTTAAATGAGTGGATTTTATGATATGTGATGATCTCAATAAAGCTACTTAAAAACATATTAATTATTATATACAACCTACAATACAAAGTCATCTTGTATTTGTTACTGTATTATATAAAATACTATAACACACTGTATGGTTCTTATTATAGGGTGGAAAAGATAAATGTGCATCACTTCATTACACTTGTAAGATATTCACTATTTCTTCAGACTATGTTCCAGAAAATATAAATTATATCCCTGGTCAAATAAGTTTAGAAAACTCTGGTGTGAACAAAATTCCTTTATCACAGGATTTCTCAGTACATAAGCATTTCCCAGACTAATTCCGTTATAGACTCTCTCTCTAGAGAACAGAGCCTGGGGGTCCAAGGAACACTTCAGAAAATACTGTTAGGTAACACGGTGGTTTTATTATTCACCGTCTGTGATGGGAAAGTACGCCGGGAAAAGGAGGATGGACGTAACCACGTGTCTGTTCCAAACACTTCCCGTAGCGCCCACTATATGCCAAGCATCCTTGGTTTCAGACACTGGGATTACAGCAAAGGACAGCACAAAATCTCTGCCCTACAGTGGAAGGTGAGACAGTATGTTTGTTTAAATGCATATATTCTCCAACCAGGACATGCCCTTATGGTCAAAAAGAGTCCCAGGGACTGAATGTGCTCTCATACATGAAACACCTTAAAAAGAAAAAACAGACAAAGTCTATGAAACAACAAGACATGGGACATCAGGCACCAAAGGGCAGTGACCCCTGAGAGGTGAGGCCTGAACCAAGGGAGTTCCAGCTTACTGCCTAGAGCAAGGACCCAGGCCACAGCACGGAGAGGAGCCCAGGCAGGGCCCAGGGGCAGCCAGAGTCAGTAGGGCAGAGTAGGAGAGAAGAGGTGCCAGAAAGAGAAGCCCAGAGGCCTGCAGAGCGTCCCTCGAGACAGAGAACACTGGCATCTTCCCCAAAAGCTGTCTCATGCCACCTCACACTCAGTCCTTGGTAACTCCCCTCCTGAGGCAACCACTGTTCTGGATTCTTCCACAGTAGATTAGCTTTGCTGTTCAGAAGTTCATGTAAATGCATTCAGGCAACATGCCTTTGAGGGAGGAGAGTCTGGCTTCTTCTGCACAGCATGACGTTTTTGTCGCACGTATCAGCAACGTGAGTTCATGGATATACCACGATTCTGTTGATGGCCATCTGAGCTGATTCCCTTTTTTTGGATTTCCCTTAAGGCAAAGCTGCTATGAATATTCCTGCACAAGTTTTTATGAACATATTTTTATCTCTTTTGTGTAAATAGGTAGGGTGGTACTGTGGGGTCACAGGGGGAGGGGCAGGGTTAACTCTATAGGGCAGTGTTTGATAATTTGCAAAGTGGCTGCACTGTTTTACATAGCCACCAGCAATGTCAGGAATTCTGAGAGACCCACGTCCCCACCCACACTTGATACTGCCAATCTTTTAAGTTTTAGTCATTCTAGTGGATGTGTGTAGCTTTCCAGTATTTCCCGGATGACCAGGGTGCCGAACACTTTGTGTTGTGCTTTGTGAAACGCTTGTTAGCCTTCTGCCCATTTCTTAGTTTGGTTGGTTGGTTAGTACTGAGCTGGGGAGTTGCTTATGTCTTCTGGATATAAATCCTCTGTCAGATATGTTTTACAAATATTTTCTCCCTTTTCATTTTATTATTGTTGTCTTTTATTAAGCAGTTTTAAACTTTGATGAAGTCAGTTGTTCTTGGGCCCTGGTTGTTGATGTGTCTACTCTATTTCCGCTATCCGCCCTCACATCCCAAGAGCCCAGAACAATTCCAAGCACACATACGGCGCGAGAATGAGTGATATAAGAAATGTCTGCTCTCTAAGCCTTTAGATGCCATGACAGATGTCTAAGATACGCTTCAAAGTGGCCCAGAGGAGGGCACCGTGGAGGCCGTGAGCTGACAGTGACGGAAGCTGAGTGACAGTGACAGGGATTCAATACACTCTTCCACCGGCTCTGTAAAGTCTGCATATGCGTATGTCTGAAAATGTCCATGACAGAAGTTTTGCTTAATATTTTTTAATGCCTGGTCTAAAGTAATGTGAATCCCTCCCTTCCAGTGACCATCCCTACTCGCCCCCTGCAGTGGCACACTACCTAGGCACCGCCTCCCCGGGGTCACTGCGGGAGTTTCATCGTGTGCAATAACACAGACGGAACACAGAAACACCAACTTAGGGAACCATGTGGCCTATTCAGAGTAAATGCTCTAGTGACGACGCCTGACTCGTGGATTTCTGGAGACAGAGAGTGACAAGCACATGAATACGCGGGCGCAGAACAGTGACGCCCTTCACTGTCACCTGTATAATGGCCCCAAAAACTCCAAACCAGGAGGGACTGCTCCTACCCTTGTTATTTCCCAAATAATTCTCTACATTACAGAAATAATTCGACATGTCACACCAAGGAAGAATATTCAACCTCACACAGCGGGTGCTGGCCCTATGAAGGGAACCACGGTGCGACAAACACTTCTTCCCCCCTCACCAGCTCATGTTGTTAGGAGCCACAAGCAAAGGAACTCATATACACATGGATGTGATGACCGTGTGTCAGATAAACTAAGATCTGCGTAGAGACGAGCAAGGGATTCCACTTCCAAGGAGAACACCTAGCTAAAGAAGCAGTGATATCACTTGAGCTAAACCTTGAAGAAAAAACAAACACCATTTTTCCTTCACTGAGGGAGCAAGTGGGAACAGTGAAACATCTCCAGTGGAAGAAAGGGCTCAGGCAAAGCCATGAAACACGCCCGATGTGCACGTGAGACTGTCGGCCGTCCAGACGGCTAACTACAGCTCTGCCATTCTTCTGCCTGCAGCTCAACCAAAAGCAGGTGGTCACCCAGGACCACGTCACACAGGCTGAATTAGAGCTGGAATTTATGCAGTCATGTCAGTGAGGGGTCGCCAAAACCTGACTCGGCTTTAGGAAGATAACTTCTCAGTGCGCAGGACCCACCCCAGGGGGAGAAGTCTGGAAGCAGAAAGTGCATGTTCCCACAGTTTTAGGTAGAAGGCCCAGGACTGGATGACGTCAGTACGCAGGAGTGCAAGGTGATTTATTAAGTATCTTAAAGTGATCTTAAAGTGATCTGGAGAGATTAAATGGAAAGGAGATGTTCACACTAATGTAAATTAAAGAGAAAGCCTTCCTCAGAAAGGGTGTTAGAACAACTACCAATGGAGATGGGAGAGGAGTCTGTTAAAATGGAAATCAAAATTCACCCGACTGGAACCGTTTAGGGGCTCATTTTTCTGGAGGCATGTTTCATTCATTCACTCAACACTCACTCACTGAGAGCCAATCTTGTTCCTGAAAGCCCCTTAATTGTCTCAAGAACAAAGTCAACCAACAGGGACCCTGCAACCTCAGTGTAGAGTACAGAAGGCGCCATCTGGGCTCTTTCTGAAACTATGGTACTTGTACCCAGTGGAGAAAGGAAATGAGTCTTGGATTTCTTCCCACGGCAGGGTTTCAATATTCAGATGACCTGGTAGGTGTTTACACTAAAATAATAAATTATATTATTAAACCAAATCTTCTTGAAGCGTTTGCTTCCAGTACAAATCCATCAGTTACCACTCAACCCATATCCTCACCGGGCCACAATGATTTTCAAGTATGCAGGCCATTTATAGTGTCTCCTCTTATCCAAAGTCTCAACTAGCTGTGCCCCGACTAAGAAATAAGACGCATGTCACTTCATCCTCTTTAATTTTACCTATAAATCATCAACTCATGAAGAATCTGTTACGAAGGAAAAGTTCCTACTGTAACTGGAAAAGCCTCCTCTATGGTTTTAAAAGAAAAAAAGTAGCAAAAAAGGAATCAAAACACTCACACTTTTTAAGAATAGTAATAAAACAAATCAACAGCAGCCTTCTGAGGACACCTGGTGGCCACTCCTCAGGGGAGGCTTCCTGCAGCATTTAGTGTCTCAGGGGTGAGCGCGGCGAGTGTCCCAGGCTCCCGTGCTGCCATGGCTACCGGGCGGCATGCGTGACACCTTCCCTTCCTTTTGCTCCTGTCCGTCCCACTTTCTTCTCATTCCAATCGTGTCTTCGTTTCCCTCACATGCCTTTTCTCTTTCCTAACGAGTACATGCGGAGCAGGATGGAGCCCTCTCCTCCCTGTCCCTCCCCCCCCCCCCCCCCGCACACACAGGAGCACACGAAAACCCGCACCCACAGACATGCTCTCTCACTGGCATGACGAGGCCACCCACCCAAGAAACCACCTTCTCTCTGCCCCATCCCCCCCTCCCAGAGTGACCCACGTTATGGAACAAGCAGGCAGTGTGAAGTCAGCACGTGCTGGCACCAGGCCGACAGTAAAGTCACAGCAGGGACACCTGTGCACCGCCTGGCAGAGGAGCACACACAGGCGCATATAAAGCCCGCCCTGGGGTTCTGCCCTTTCCCTCTGCGGGTCTAGAGAAGGCTGCAATGCAGACACCACTCAGAGGCCACAGCAGGGACGGTCTTCTGGAAGGACAAGGGGGGACAGGTAGGAAGACCTCCCACAAGCCTGTCATGAGCTGTGAGGTGACAGCTGAGTGGGGCAAGAATCGATAAAAACTGGTGACCACTGAGATCTTTCTTAACCCACCATTTGCACATGGACTTTTTATTGAAACTGTCTTACATTATATTATTACCTAATTTAATGGAGTATCACCAAGTCATAGAGAGTCTGTTATGAGAAACTGCAATGTTAGCTGTCATTACAAACACCGTGGCGTAGCCTACGGGCACGCACAGGTGCTGAGTTTTATAATGCTCCCCTCGCCACTCTCTCCCATCAGAAGCACCAATTCGTAACAGAGAACACAAAATAAAGTATCTGAGTCTACAAATAAAAACATCACTTTTCCATGAAAATGAATAAATTCTGCCATGACAAAAGAGTATAATTTAACACCCTAAAAGCCACAGATGGCTACACCAGAGGCAGCTTCACCACAGTGGGTGGAGACGCCGTGTGTTCTGAGCACGGACTCTCATGCCAGGGGCAGGCTGCAGCGCACCCCAAGTGAGCCGTCTGCAGGCGGAAGCACACCCACTCCGCCCAGGAAAGGGCCTGTAGTGGGTTAGGTGAGTCCACAAGTTCTGAAACTCCCTTCAAAGGGTGGAGCCTGCCTCCCTCCCCTGGGTGTGGGCTGCTCAGCGACTTGCTCGCACAGGACAGCAGCAGTGAAGTGAGGTGCCCATCTCCACAGGTGCCGTCCCGGAGGCGCTGTGTCCCTGTGGGCCCTCCCGCAGCCTCCCGCCTGGGGAAGGCCTGTGTCTGGTTGTGAGGACACTTGTGCAGTGTCCTCTATATGAGGGCTTCAGCCTCCTACCAAGCACCAGACGGGAGCTGGGGACTCCTGCCAACAGCCCCATGACGAGCCTTGGGAGCAGCTCCTCCAGCCCCAGGCCAGACTTCAGATGACTGCAGCCCTACTATATCCTGACTGCAGCCAAGGAGGCAACCGCAGCCAGGACCACCAGGCGAGCCCAACCCAAACCCTGACCCACAGAAACTCAGGGAACAAACATTTATTTCTTTAAACCACTAAGGTTTGACATAACCTTTTATATAGCAGTAAATGATTAACATAGTGCCCTTCTCTGTCCTTTCCACCTTGTCTAGGATACCTATGGCTCAAGTTCATGGCTCCTTTATGTATATTTTACGTATTTCCCTTCCTAACCCCCTTTCACAAGAATCTTCAGTACTGGCGCAATAGGATTCAGGAACACAGGAGGAGAGCAGTAAGTGTTAACTGAAGTGCACTGTCTGCAAGGTACAGCAACAGCAGAGTCCTGTCAAATGTCTGTAGGACATCAGAACTTTAATACACTGACACTTAGATGTATGCCTCTCCCACTACCAAAATCAGATCAGGGACAGCTTACCACAAAAAAATGAAATAATAAAATCAAGGGATTGTAGAGGGCTAACAAAGCGATGATGAGGAGAGAGTTTTAAATTTAGATTCATGGGGAATAAAAGAAACGTCCTGATGTTTCCTGACACATCTCCTCATGTTGGATGAAGACATTCATTTTTATAAGCCCCTGTATTTGTTTAGCAGCTGACCTGCCTCAGAGCTGACAGCAGCCGTGAGCTCCCTTCCAGCGAGGCTCAGCCGACAGTCCTAGTATTCCCCAGACCTGATGGGGCAGCCCGTGTGCGGCAAGCACAGGGACAGCCACAGGTCACGGGGCAGGAGGAGTGACTGACTACGCTTTGGCCACGCAGACTGTGTAACTCCCCCACCTTCCAGAACAGAATATTGTTTCTATTCTAGGGATACTGTTCTATTTCAAATATCCAATTCAATTTCACCTGCAAATTAAAAATTAGGATATTCACTTAGTGCTTACATTGGCGCTGAAACGATCACTAGTAAACCACACAAGTAGGGAGCAAATCGTGGTGACCAGGAGTGCAGACAGACATCACTCCTTCCACTACCAGAGTCCCAGCATCCCACCACCACTTGTGAAAATGTAAACAAGTCATGGACGAAAATAAACTGTAAAATCAGCTCAGCCTCTTACCTATTTCTTTTTTCAATAAAAAATCTTCCTACACCTTGAGTACTATTTCCCAAATACATTAAATTGATCCAGTAATAAAGTTAATTTTATGACAATCTTATATCAACCTGACAATGTACCTTTTACAGTTGGAAAGATTTTACACAAAAAGTTAAAATTTAACATACCTCCTTTCAAAAAGCATTTTTAAAATCAATGCTTTGTTAGTATTTCCATCTAATTGTTTTAATTTTTTTAGAGAAATTTTTTTTTTATCAGAACAGAAAAACAGGATAAAAAGGAAAAAGATCCTATGAGTAGAGATGGAAACTTCAATGCCATTAAAAGCAGGCACGTAGGATAGTTTGTATCTTAGGCCATTTGAAAAGGTTGTTTTATTATCAATGCAACTAATCACAATGAAACCATCTCTTCCAACTAAAGACATTATAATGAATTTTCTTTATAGCTACAGAGAAATGGGATTTGCTGTTTCATATCAAATAGAACAGGCTGTATAAATTCTTCTTCCTATTTATTGTAAAATATAATTTCATCTATAAAATCAGTCATGAAATATTAACACTGAAACAACAGAATATATATCCTTTACTTAATTTAGTTTAAAGGGTCTATTCATTACAAAAGGGGGGGGGGGTGGATATGTGTGACAGAGCCCCTACCTCCTCATTAAGTGTTTCCATTAGACCCTTTATTGTCAAGAATTTACAATGTAGCCATAAAAAACATTCCACGATAAAAGTTAGTATACTTTCCTTAAATCTGCCTTTCATCTTTCTCAAAAATCGAGAATGAAGCACACAGCATGTGAATGCTGAGGAAAGGGAAGAGAGTTAGGAGAATAAAATTAAGGAAACATGATATATTTACACTGATATATTTCATGCCACCTACACCAACAATATGTGTGGTATGCATGGCAACCATGCAACTTTTCTGAGCACCACTGTCCTTGTATGGAAAGTGGGAGGAAAAACTAGGTTCACAAATTCGATGAGAAAAATCAGACCGTAAGGAGCTGCTGAGCATTCAATCGATAGAAAAAGTACTCTCAGGACTGGATTTGTTCTTCATCTCAGCACAAAGAGGAAGAAAGGGGGTGGTTCCAAAATGTAAATACAGGGGAAACAGAACTTGAAAACATCTACAGACACGCTCCCTGGTGTTCTCCCTTGGAGATTCTCTAGGTCCACTGAGAAGAGACAGAAGACAATGGCTAATCCCAGAGCCGCAGGAAGAAATGTGAACTACTAATTTTGGAAGAAATCTGGAAAACACTGTCATTCCAAATGTCAATAAGCTAACACACTAAACTATCAAGCCTCGAGATATAGTGAATATCAATTATTAGGTATCAACGATCAGAGTGCTAAGGTATATTTAGCCCTGGCTGGTGGCTCAGCTGGCTGGAACGTCGTCCTGTACACCGAAAGGCTGCAGGTTCGAATCCCAGTCAGGGCACGTGTAGGAGGTAACGGACTAACGTTTCTCTCTCACATTGTTGTTTCCCCCTCTCCCCACTCTCTAAAATCAATGAAAGCATGTCCTTGGGTGAGGATTAGACAAACAGGAGGGAGGAAGCGTATTTAGAAAGAAGAACTTCAGGGTGACTCTACAGAACATATTTCTCACAAAGTCCATTTATACAATAACAACTTTTTCCTCTTGGTGCTGAAATTTTAGGGATTTGTTTCCTTCTTCTTCCGAGTACGTCTCTGTACTCTCCAAAGTATCTTCGTTTGGAAGACTGAGAGGACAGCCTCAAAGAAATTACCCACAGCAGCAGAAATGACAGGCGACGAGGACTACTCTCAAAGTCAGCCCTAAGACAGAAACACACTTACAATCGTGGTTCTTGCACTAAACTGAGAATCAAAACAATTAAAAAAGAAAGTTATAAGGTGACTTAAAACAGTCACAGATGCTTGGGGTCTAATTTTGTTCAAATCACCCAGGGACACCAAGAAATGTACCTCTGGCTCATGGGGCCTCACAGGAACCTCAAGAATGGAGGGAGGAGACCCAGAAACAACGAGCACAGCTGACACCCACACCCTGGTCGCCAACAGCAGCCCCACTAAAGGCTCCTCCAGTAATGACAGAGTCCAGGGCTGCGGCAAAGTAGGTACACTTGGAGCCTAGAGCATCTTATTACGTCAGAAAGTGAGGAAGTGCTTTTTTAAAAAAATGATGTGACAAGGACACAGGAGTCAGCTGGAATGCGCTTCTACCGGCCAAATCCTCCTGAGACAATTTGAGCACCAAAATAGCCAAATACCATTAAACCATGGACTATGGAGATTCCCAATGAAAACCATTTGCTCTCATTTTTTAACTATATCTTTATTGATTTCAGAGAGAGGAAAGGAGAGGGAGAGAGAGAGAGATAGAAACATCAATGATGAGAGAGTCATTGATCGAGCCCGCAACCCGGGCATGTGCCCTGACCGGGAATCGAACACGATCGCCTGGATCTTAGGTCGACACTCAACCACTGAGCCACGCCCGGCCGGGGGCTCTCATTTTTTAAAGACTATAACTTCTACTACCTCTCTTTGAATGATCTAAATTGTCTAAGATATTTTTAAAAGTACATTACCACCTTAGTTTAAGTTCTAATGGTTTTATAATTATATGCACTCCTATAACTACAATTCCTCTTTCTGTAATAATTGATCCAATAATTATATATCAAATTCTGCTAATAATTCACAATTAGCAGAAATTACAAGTGAATTATACACTTCTGAAGAAGTGGGGTGTTGCTTGTTCTGGGTTTAAAAACGGCTTCCAGCCCGGCCGGGCGTGGCTCAGTAGTTGAGCGTCGACCTGGGATCCAAGCGATCGGGGTTCGATTCCTGGTCAGGGCACATGCCCGGGTTGCAGGCTGCAGCCGATCAAGGACTCTCTCATCATGAATGTTTCTATCTCTCTCTCTCTCTCCCCCTCTCCTTTCCTCTCTCTGAAATCAATAAAGATATATTAAAAAAAAAAACAAAAAAAAAAACCGGCTTCCATTATACTCAGTAACAATCACGCTGGGCTCTGGTTACACAGGACAATTATACTGGTCTTATTCCAACTATGTCCAACAATTTCCCTATTAGGTTTCTTATTGCCTTGCTTGTTTTTATTTAAAACAGTTTCGGTGTTTTGATGTAACAAAAACACAGCATATCAGTTAAAATAAAAGGGAAATATGAACATCAAACACACTGAAAAGCACTCAGAATCAAGACAGACAAACCAGCTTTAGCAGATGGAGCTGGAACTGGAAGAGCTGAAATACCTACAATCTGTTTAAGGCACCTACATTCCACTGCTGCCCATCAGGGCTCTCGGACAGGCAGTGCCTGTGTCTGAAACACAGTCTTCCCTGCTCTGCAGGGACTCCCGTTGGCTGCCGTCTCCTCAGCCAGGCACTGAGTCTGCTACAGAGTGTGACATGATTACAGATGCCTGACAGTTGTTGTGGTTCAGACAACTCTAGCACTCTGAATATCAAACAAAAACAGAGGTGCTATTTGGTTCCACAGGGCATGCGATTTGACTTAGAACTTCTGGAACCATATTTGTATTTTTCCTATAATTGTCAACCTCAAGGCGTGACTGCCCTACCACGATGGCTTAAAATAACGTTTATTTGAGCCAAACTGCAGACAATTGCCAGGAAGCAAGATCTCAAAGGCTCTGGAGTGGAGAATGGCAGTCCGCAGTTTCTTTTATGCATCTGGAGTTGAGGAGGAGGATGTGGAGGAAAGGTAAGAGGAAGCAGGCAGGGCTGCAGGACAGTGAGGATCATGTGCTCTCCTGAGGGCGGTCACGCCTTCGAGAGGTAGTACTTCTGGCAATTCCAAGGTGTGTTAACCTGAATGCACAGAACTAATGGGCAGGACCTGCTAAAGGCAAAGATAAACCTCTTACTAAGGAAGTTATAGGCCTGGGGCCTGACCACCCCCCATGACCTGCCCAGTTACGAATTTATGATGAGATCATCCTATGAGGTTACTTTCCACAGAACCATTTATTCATGCAGTTTTTTAAATATTTGGTAAGTACAAAAAATAACTTTTAACATGTGCAAGGTATTACATATAACAAAACCCTGACTACGGATCAGTTTACTAAAGTTAAATTCTGCTCTTTGAAGTTCCTCTTGGTGTCTCAACCACTTTCCCTCTTCTTCAGGGCTGCCCAGTAAGTTGAGTTTTGTTTTGTAATTTACCTGTTTATTACTTTACCACATCTATATTCTAACAATTTGCAATTTTGTTTTGCATGTTTCTAAACTTTAAAAAAAAAAAAAGTGAAGAAACTATATGCTTTCTTCTGGAAATAGCTTTTTTCCCCTAAAAATGCGGTTCCTGCCACTTATCCTCAGTAATGCATGTAGTGAAGTCCCCTCAACTTCACTGCTGTAGGACTTCACTACAGGAACATAACACAATCCACCTGTCTCCTGCGGGGACACCGCTTCCAGGGTTTCCTTTTAGGAACAGTGCAACCTTGAGCATTCCGGTCCGTGTCTCCAGGCGCGTGTGTGCAGGGATTTCTCCAGGGCAGTGCTCTGCCAACTTGAGCTCGCATCAAATCACATGGACAGCGGGGTTGAGACTGAAAGTTGGCCCATGCCCAGAGTTTCCCATTCAATTGGTCTGGGTGGGACCCAAAAATTTGCATTTCCAACAAGTTCCCTTGAGATGCTGGGAACCCAATTTAGAAGCACTGCTCCAGGATGAAGACCTGAGGGGGGAATTACTGGGTCAAAGGGCACATGCATCTTTAACCTTACAGGATAATCCCAAAGTTACCGTACCAATTTACACTCCCATCTGTTGTGCAGCATTCCAGCTGTTTCCTACCCCCCCAGGTAGTCATATTTTACATCGTTGCCAAGCTGTGTATGAAACTATATTCCACTTTGGTCCTAATCTGCCTTCCCCTGATTACTAAGGACGCTGAGAATCTGCATTCTGGCTGCTTCTTGTGTGAGATGCCTGTTGTGGTCATTTGCCCATTTCTGTTGTTCTTACTGATTGTTGCTTTTTATCCTTCTGGATACAAATATTTTATCAGTAATATGTATTGAAAATACCTATTCTCACTTGTGACTTCTCCACTTTCTTAGTTTCATTTAATAATCACAAGTGGTCAATACTATTGTCAACATACCGACCTTTTCCTTCACGGTTTGAACCTTCTGTGCTGTGTTTAAAAGCCGCTTCCCTACATCAGTCATACAGCCACTGTCCTACATTGTCCTCCGAGTTTCATCATTTTCCCTCCCTATTTAAGCCTTTAACTGCTAACTTTTGCACTGATTTTTGTGAATGATGTGAATTAGAAATGTATCCCGTTCTCAAAAAGTTTCCTATTTGTTAAGGGGCATGGATATCACCAATTATAACTTTAGGAGAATATAAAAAGTGCCCCGAGTGAAATACTGAGTAGCTGCCAACCACTTTATGGAGGTTTATTGTTCTCTCATTGAGGCAAACAAAAAACTGTATATTTTCAATGTTAAAATTTGGAAGGTTATTAGGAAATTAGTCAGACTGTGATTCCCTACTCCACCACACTTCAGGAATATTCCTTAGGAACATCCAAAAGAACCCACAATTTAGTCTTATTCTTTAAAAAAACAAAAAGTTAGGCATTGGGAAAATGGGCATTTTCAACCCCTGGTTGAGCTATAAATCTATACAACCTTCCTAGGGATATATCAAAAGCTGTAAAATATGTATCTTCTTTGAGCTATCAATGACTCTTCACAGAATTTATCTTAAGGAAATAACTGCACAAAATGTGTTTCAGATATTCACCATGGAACTCTTCACAAGAGAACAAACTGGAAACAAGCTGACACCCACCAGCACAGGATGGGTTAGAGGGTTAGCTGCTGAGGCACATCACAGGCTCTACGCCCTGCAGAGCACAGCAGGCGATTGTGGGAAGGTGTTCACAATACGCAGGGAACTTATAAAAGCAGTTAACAAAGTACACACGTAATATGCATTTATTCACAAATATTTATTGAGTGCCTTGTGTGTGCCAGGTACCAAGCAAGTCACTGGTAAGCAAAGAGATCTGTTCCCTGCCTCCGAGGAGCTTGCAGCTCAAGGAGGACAGAGACAAAGTAAATATCTTCCAATTTCCTCCGGCTGGTATAGTAAAGGCACAAGCATTTTGAAAAGAGAGACAATTTATAAGGTGCATGTGTACTAATAGCGCATTTCATCAGCATGGACTGCAGAGAACACACCCAGCTCGACGGACTAGCAAGTGAGTAAGCTGCTCCTCATGCAACTGCCTTGGGAGGATCTGAAGAGTGTTCACCTTCTACGAAAATGCTCTAGGGAGAATCTGAAGAAATTTGGTTATGGAAAGCCACACACTGGAAGACAGATGTGAGACAGATCACAGAACCACGGCGAAAGGACTGGGGCACACAGTTTCCATTTAAGACCAAGACTGACCAAGATCAAGTACAAGTTCTCGAGCAAGTAACTGTTGGTCCCGTGCGAACTCCTTTACCTTCCCTGCTATGTCTGGGTCCAACAAACAGTAATGAAGCCCCCACATAAGAGCGAGCTCACAGTTAGGGTCAGGCTCGGGGAATTCTGACATTATACGTTCATTTCTTTTAAAAGGTCATAAAAAGACAAAGATAAAGGGAACGGTCACAGATCGGAAGACACTAATGAGACAGGTTAACTAATACTGGATTGGGTCCTGGACCAGTAAAAGGACCCCAGGGGTGAAACTCAAAGACTTTAGATTAATTTTATCAACTGTCCGGTTTCAGTGATTGCACTATGGTTACATAATGTTAACAAAGGGAGGCTGGCTGAAAGGTATATACCAGCTCCCTGGATTACCTTTGGAACTTTTTTGTAATTCTAAAATTATTTCAAAGTAAACGGTTTTTAAAAATCACTTCAGATGAATGATTAAAAAGGTACAGGATACCACTCATTAACTCTAACATAGAAGTACACCACCTCCTCCAGTAATTGTACTAAAAAATCCCAATAATTACAAGTAAGGCTTATGTTAGAATTTTTATTCACTAAAAACCTGCAATTGGGATAATCTAAGGAGCAGAGTAACTTTCCCAGGGCACTGAAGTCTCTCCAAATAAATAACCTCCCTTATTTCCCCTCTTACTCTTTTTCAATTGAACCCGACTTCCATTTAACATCTACTAGAGGCATGTAACTGTGCTAGAGCCTCATAAGATTTTGAAAGGGTCTACTTCATACACAAAATAAGAGAGAAATGCACCACTTAACAAAACTGGAAGTACTTTTTCACTGCTCTGCGATCTGGCAATCGATCTGGACACCCGTTTTACTGTTCGCGTTGGTAAGACTGAGGATACTCACAGTTCAAGTGTGTACCCTTCATCAGTAACATGGTTCTGACCTCTAGAATTATCTCCAAAAATTACCCTTGAAAATGATAAAATGACTGGCTCTGACAAATATTCCATTTCCGGTCCTTTTTTTCACCTAATCATTTTGGTATTGGTGCATTACTATTTGTAACTCAAAACTGAATGTGATTCTCTGAGTACCAGGGCAAAGGTTAGGCTGGCACAAACCCATGGAGGTTTAGTTACTGTCGCCTTGTAAGGGACGGAAAACAACACCGTGTAAGGCCATGTTTCCCAAAGTGTGGTCTCAGAGCCTGCAGCTTCCACAGAACCCAGGAACTTGTCAGAAATGCATTCTCAGCCCCAGCCCAGACCTGCTGCGCGAGCCTCTGCCAGGGCTCAGCATGTTTTCACAAGTCCCCAAGGTGACCCTGATGTACCTCAAATTTGAGAACCACTGATGAAGAACAGAAAGACCAACCTGCAAACCAGGAGATGGAATTCTAATCCTTGCTCTGCCACTAATCTCCTGGATGGATTTGTCCCTTAGCTTCTGTGGGGCTCAGCCTCCCTACCAGACAATGAGGAAACCTGAATCGATCACTGCCTGTCCTCGTGCCCTCATTGATAACTCTGAGGGCTTTCACACCTGAGGCCTAAAAGTGAAAAGAGCACCACTGTGTGTCACATTTCATCAAAAATGAAACAATTAAAATTTCCTCAGCTATTGGTCTCTGAATCATATTTAACATATCTAAAATAATTTATTAAACAAAATTGTGTTTGTTTTAGTAAAAGCCATATAAACACTAATTTTAGTTTCCTATTTAGTTGTCTATAGAGTCTATTTTGGAGGAATTAATTCCACATCCAAGAAACGCATCTACCAGACTGAATTGTGCCCCCTCAAAATTCAAGTTGAAGTCCTGATCCCCAGTGTGATGGTATTTGGAGGTGTGGCCCTCGGGAGATAATGAGGTTTAGATGAGGTCATGAGGGTTGGCTTCCAAAGATGGGATCAGGGTCCTCATGACAGACAAACCAGTTCTCTCTTCTCTGCCCTGTGAGGACACAGCGAGAAGGCAGGCATCTGTAAACCAGGAAGGGCCCTCACCAGGAACCTGCGCCTCGACCTTGGACTTCGCAACCTGCAGCGCTGGGAGAGAGCAGTATCTGTTTTTCCAGCCGCCCAGGCTAGGACAGCATTTCGTTCCAGTGGCCCAAGCTGACGAGGGTCCTCACTCAAATGGCCCCTCTGGTGTGGGCATCTAAGACTACAGTTCAGAGCTGCACTCCTGTCCTCACATAAAGAACCAGGCCACAAAAAGTATTTAACAAGTTTGAAAAATAATGTGAAAATGTACAGGTCTAAAAATTTCCATCACTGCATAGAAGCATAGCTTCATTTAATCTCCTACTCACAGGTTTATAAACTGGGGTTCTTCTCACTCTGACACCTGCACAACAAATCTCAAGAAGATGGGGAATCAAATTAGAAGTCTGTTTTATAAAGGCCAGCATTCTTCTCAAATAAAACAAACCTAAAAAGGTGGGGTGCAAGGAAAAATGTCCCATCAATCACCCCTCGAGACCTAAGTCAACAGGTATCCTGCAGGCTCTGCCCCTCCCTCCAGGCAGGAGGCCGCCTCCTGCTGCAGGGCCCCCTCTCGGGGCGCTCGGGAGCCGCCCCGCACCCCGAGGCCCGCCAGGACCCCGAGGCCCGCCAGGACCCCGCGCCTCTATCTGGCGCCCCCGCCGGCCCCGGGGTCGAGCAGGAACTGCGCTCGCGTAAGCGCATCCGCGGGACTGAGCGTGGGATCCCGTCCTCTCCTGAGGCCTTTCTGTAAACCCTGAATGATCCCTAATGCGTTTTGTGTGGTTTGTGTTTTTTCCAAAAGGCACCAGCAGCAACAGTTAACCGCGATCACCCCGACTGCCGCGCGTGCGGTGCGGGGAGACGTGGGTCCCGGAGAGGCTGCCTCGGCGACTCCCAGACGAGCCGGGGGACTTTCATCTCACGCGGAGCCAACTCGGGGACAAGCGACTAACACCCGCGGCGTGAACCCTGACATCAGTTCTGGTCTAACTTCTTAGTTGGGTTCTCCTGGCAAAAGGGGGCGGCCACCCCACGAGGCTGGGTGCTGAGCGAACAGTCTCGGCCTCAGCAAACGAGCAGGCGCCCGGGGCCGCCCCACACCCGGGGCCCTTCCCCGCGCGGGCGGCCCGTACCCCGCACCCCGCACCCCGCACGGGGCGCCGCCTGCGAGACAGAGGGCCCTGCACCGCGTGCAGGGTGCGCACCCCAAACACGCCTCGCTCCGCAGCTCCCGGGGCGCCACCGACAGGGGTCAGCAGCGCCCGGCCGGCTCCCTGGGGCCCGGAGCGCGGCGGCGCACGCGGGCTGCCCGGGTGCGGGTGCAGCGGCGTGCGGCAGCCTGCGGCCCCCTCCGATGCTGCGCCGTGAGCCCCGAGAGGCCGGGGCCCCGCGTCGGCCGCGCCGCCGTCCACAGCGCGGGGCCCCCCGCCCGGCGTCCCTAACGGAAGGCGGCGGCGAGGCGGCTGGGACGCGGGCGGGGGCGGCCGAGGAGGCCACCGCCAGACCGCAACCGACCCTGCGCGGCTCCGCGCTCGGGCGCGGCGGGGTCCGTTCCGGAGCCGGCGGGCGGTGAGCGGCGCCCCGACTGCGGGCCGGGAAGCGCGGGGAGTGCGGGGCGCCCCGCAGCGCTGACAGCCGGCGCCGCGGGGAAGCGGGGCCCGCGGGGGCGCGCGAGCCGGGCCGGGGCGGGCCGCGGGGCGAGCGGGGGCGGGCGGAGCGGAGGCCGGCGGCCGCGGCCCCGGCAGGCGTGTGAGGGGCGAGTCTGGGCGGCGCCGGGAAGGACGGCGAGCGGGAGGGGCGGAGGCGGGGGGAAGGGGAGGAGGCAGCGCGAAGGCCCCGGCGGGCGCCCCGCGTCCAGCCGCCGGCGCCCCGGCCCTCAAGCCACCGCCCCCAGGCCCCGCGCAGACGCTGGACCGTCCCCGCCTCCAAACCCCCCGCCCCGGCCAGACAGTAACTTACCTGTTCGCCGACAGGATCGCTCCTGCTGCCCCTGCGACTGACTCCTCCGGCTCACCGTCTTCCCTCTGGGAGGAAGGGGCGGGACTTCCTGTCTTTCCGTTGAGCCACTTCCGGCCGCTCCAGGACGACTCCGTGGTGAAGCGGCGGCCGGATGCTACAGCCAGAAAACAGGGTCTCAGGACCGGCTCAGTAAAACCCGCGCCGACCTCCCGCTTTCCGCCCCAAAGAGCCGAGGGGCTCCTCTTGTTTTCGGTGCCTCGGCTCTCGCCGGAAGTCACTCGGAGATGCCGCCGGAAGTCACGCCCCTCCCCGAGGGGAAAACGGAAAGCGGAGGACGTCAGTCTGGAGGGGAGACGCGGTCGGGCTGCGGGGCCGCGGGCCGGCCAGGGGGCGACGCCGGCGGTTTAGGGGGTCCCGCCCCTGCTGCGCCCACCCCTCGCCCGCCCTCCGCCGCGCTGACCCCGAGGCCGACGCGGAAGTCGCCGCCCGGTGCCTGACCCGGCGGGAGTGGGTCCCGCTCGAGGCCCCACGCGAAGGATGGAGCCGGGCGGCCCCCAGCCCCCCGGGTTGAGAGAAGCTCCCCAGTGACCCAAACTGGGGTTCTCGCGGCCGCAGGGTGGGGGAGCCCGGGAGGCGACCCGAGGCGGCGGCTGAAGGCGGCGCCGCCGGGCTCGGGGAGCCGGGGCGCCCGGACCGGTCGTGGACGCGGACGGCGGGGATCGCGGCCGGGCCGCCCCCCGAGCGCCTCGGGGCCTCGGGCCTGGAGACGGCCGGGAAGGAGGGCGCCTGCCGGGCCGGGGCACGGTGCCCGGCGGTCCCGCTGCGGGAGGCCGGCCGGCCTCGGAGGCGCAGGGCGCGGAGCCGCGGGGCTGTGCAGGGAGACGCGGCGAGCGGGGCTGCGAAACGACGGCCGGGAAACAACGGGCCCCTGCCCGCGTCCCGCGACGCCAGGTCCGGCCCGTGCTGCCTGAGTCAGAATCGTTAGAGCAGCGATTTCAACCGGGGGGGGGGGGGGGGGGCAAGAGCCTTTAAACCTGCAACACCTGACCCGTCGGGCACCGACCTCTTTTCCCCTAGATTGTCAAATTAAAAAATGACAGCGGCCAACATGGTGACGCCTCCCTGTGTGCATCAGTCAGAATTATGCCTTTTTCTTTTATCAGATCGGCAAAAAATTACATTTTCGGTGCCGCAGAATTTTTGTCACCAGTGTGTGTGCCCCGAGATGACGTGGGCAGATCGCTGGGATAGAGAACTAGAGACCTTATCAGAATTGTCGTCATAATCCAAGTGCATTCTCCCGCCGCCCGCGGGCCCAGACCTCACGGCCAGCGACGGGGCCTGGGCTCTGGGCACCAGCCTCTCCCATCAACCACACCTAGTAACAGTCAAAAGTTGTAGAGAAACATGGAAAACGGGTTTCTCAGAACAGGTGACCAGCTGCCAGTGTTATATTTGTTTCACTAACCAACATTTATTGGGTGCCTGTTGAATAAAAGATAAGTAAAACTAGATTCTGTCTTCAGAGTTCCCTTGAAATTTACTCGAAAATGTAGTGCTTATTAGTATAGTATCACACTGTTTGGGGGTAGTTTTTATCGCGCGCTCTACCACCAGTCAACGTAAAACGTATAAATGCGTTCCCCGCATACAATGTGGTATAAGCACCTACTATATTCCATGCAGTACTCTAGAAAAACCCAGGAATATAGGGAAATGTTGATAATGTTTTTCTGTGTCTCATTAGGAAAACTTACATATGTAAATATATATTCATTATATAAAAGAAGCCCCAGGGTTATTCATTTATATAACCTTTATAAAATTTATACATTATGGTTATATTTATTATTTAAATTGTATTTATAACTAATATTACATGTAAATATTTATATATATAAAACTGGGGGGCATTTCAAAAAATTGTTTCTCCCCACACACTTATGTAGCCACAGCACAGGAATTTTTATTTTTACAGGGTTGCTGTAAAGCAAGAGTAGTCACAACACTTCTCTAACTTTGGTCTAGCCTTTGAAGGGATAGAGGCCCTCTGGATGGGAGGCCAAGTAACTTTTCTGGACTGAGATGGCAGCCCAGCCAAATGCAGGGTGTTGATGTGAAACTCCTGGAGCCTGGGGGTGGCTCCCTCTAGGGTTTCATTCCTTCCATTGACTGGACAGACCTGTTGAACCCCCCTCAGTGTTGGAACTCCCAGTCCACCACTTTTCTCTGAAATGCAGCTTCTCTGCATTGACGGATGTTTTCTAATATTGCAGACAAGTTTTCTTAAAGCACTATCTGTCCTTACACCTGTAGCTAATGCCTCCCTCATCATCTCAGGCTCCTCAAGAGGGGAGGGTTTCTATCGGGGTGATACAAATTACTTTCTACCTTATAGCTTCACATGCAATGATCTAGCTTCATAAGCGTTGCCCACAGCACCCCTGAATCGGAGCTGGAGTCCTTCCCAGGGGTTAGGGGTGGCACCACCACTGAATTGAGGACTAGCCTCAAATCCCTCTGCCACAGGATAAGAAAGTCTAGGTTATAGTTCCTTCTTTGCCACAAATTAACCTAAAGAAAATTGCATAGTTTTGGCATTCAGATACTGTCAGTTCAAGTGTGTGGATTTGTCGGGTGTGCTCCGTGTGTATGACTCATGGCCTCTCCACGCTGCCTTTTCTGCAGTGGCCCTGCCCATCAATAATTCCAGCGAAGGAGAGAGGAATAGCCAATGAGTAGGTATTACCTACATTTGGACCAGAGGAACCTATGGAATTTTAAGGAAAGATGATGACAGCCACACATAATTGGTGGAAGAGATGGTTTAAACCATTTACATTTTCATATCCTAATACTCCTACCATAAATTAGTGTACTTAATCATTATGAACTTAAATTTCCCACTACAAATTCGTCCATTACTGCCTTCCTCGTGTTTAGTTTTAAACTGCCAATCCTCAACAAAAGTGTAATGTAGATCAGTCATTACTCAGAGGCCCAACTCAGTTCTCTCACAATAGTTTGGTCTCTCTAACCTCCCACGGTCCCTCATTTCCAGTTGGGAGTTTCCACTGGTCTGATTAACGACTAACTTTCTGATTCTAATAGTGAAATTCAGAGCAAGGGTTCTCTGGCTGAGTCATGTCTGACCAGAATCGTGGGAATCTTGCCCAGACACCTGGTGAAGGCCTGGGGCTCTTAGTGAGACAGTCAGCCTGGGTCAGGCCTCAGGCAAAGCCAGCCCTGCTGGATGGAACCTTCTACTCACAGTAGCCAGAAAAAGCCCTGTTATTGTTTGTCAGGTTTTCTTTCAAGAAGCAACTGAAATGATACAGAAAGATTATTACCAAATCTATCATAGTTGCAGTCTAAGAAAATATAAAAGAAAAACTCGGAGCAAGTTTTCAAACTTCGTAAGATTAAAAAAAAGAAAAAGGATATATTTGTGGAAATAAAACAATAGATTTACGTCTTTTTCTAAGCATGTCATTTTTTCCATTAGATAATGAGTAGTAAACATTTTTACAATGACAGGTTGAAAAATTGAGAGTGTACAAAAGAAGATACACCAGGTCCCATAGATGCCAGGCACTGTGCTAAAACCTTCAATGCAGTTTCTCATGTAGTCCTTATACCCTCTCTAAGTAGGGACACTCTCTTTAGTTTACAGGTAAAAATGAAGCTGAAAGTGATGTCATATTCTCTGGTTCTGTCCACGTTGGGTAACGAGGACAACTTCCCCTCTCCAGCGCCCCAAACCTCACACAGGCAGCTCCTCCCCGTCAGCCCTGTGGCTGGGATGTCCCAATAAAGAGGCTCCCTGGAAGGAGGAGGGGAGATGTCCCCATTTTTTCTCTTGAATACCAATAAAATCTATACATTACACCTCTTGATAGTATACACGATGATTAGAAGCTGTCTTTTTTGTTGTTTTCTTTTTTTCTCTCAGACCTGCAGATTGGGTCGTTTCTGTTGATCTGTCTCATGGTTTCCCTGATTCTTCTGTCATCTCCAAACATCTGTTCAAAGCAGCTAGTGATTTTTCCCTTATTTCTCTCTGTGGTTGAGCAACATTAATTTTCTCTTGAGTATGAGTCATGTTTTCCTCGTTCTTCAGTGTCTAGTAATTTTGATTTGTATCCTAGACATCTGAGTAATAGGATGTAGAGATTCCAAATTCAGCTAAGTTCCTCCAAAGAGGCTGATTGTTGTTACTGTTCAACAGATAATTATTTGGGCTGTTCATCCCCCCTCAGCCTTAGCTGGGAGGCTTACATCTGCCTCACACACGCATAGTTCAGAGTCATCCAGAGATGTAGGAAGAATATGCAGAATTTGGTGCTTCCCCTCTGGGGCTCTCCTTTCCAGAGCCTCCCTCCCCTCACTTTGTGCTGGTGAAACAGACCTGAGCTCTGCCTTCTGGTTCTCCAAGTGGAGTTTTAAACAAAGTTTAGATAACCTTCTTTATTTGGCTGTAATTATTATAAAATTTAAAAGGAAACATTGGTCATTTGGATGACTAATTTTTGATGACTAATTTAATGGTATCCTTTGAAGTTCTAATTTCCTTTAGCATTTTCTGTCATTACATTCAAATGCCCACCTACAATAACAGTGACAATACACTATGAACACTTAGCCACCCACACTAGGATTTTAAATATAAGTTCTTTGTGAATGTCTTTTGGTGAATTTCAATGTGGGAGGTGAAATGATTTAAAACTTCATATTTTTTGTTTTAGTCAAAGGCATAATTTCTCTGACATCTTTCCTCATTCTGAATAAAAAATTACCCTAGAACAGCATTTTAAAATATAATTTTTCTGCATAATGACTATTTTTTTCTCTTCAGTCTACCCACATTTAAAAGGCTCAGAAGCATTTATTTACTTACCATAACTGTTAAGAGGTTACAGTCATTACACCTACCATCCATTCTTTTTCACATCATGCGGGGGGGGGGGGGGGGGGGAGTAAGAAACATCACTTTGCAACAGAAAATCACCTGTATTTCTGACTTTGTATTTCATCAATCAACTGAGCCTTTGGATAGCTGAGCAAAATTTAGAATGTGCCCAGCCTGGCCCCTGCCTCCAGAGCTTGCTTCCTAGAGGAAAGTTCTTTTCAGTGCGGTGAGGAGGAAGGTCCTCTTTCTCATGTGGTAAGTGCTCTACAGAATAGAAGACAGGTGTTGCCCAGTCGGTCAGTGGAAGAACACGGAAGATATGCAAGTGTCAGGCCTTGGTTTAAACTGTATTGTTTGTCATTTAGGCAGTGGTGTGGTATTACCGACAGGTAACGTCACTGTGGTAGATCCAACCACAGGTGCATCATCACAGAAACAGAGAGCTTAGTTCACCTTATATAATCGAGGCCGGAAATCATTATTTAATTCTTTAGCTATTACATGTGCAATTAATATTCAAACTTGAGTTGAAAAGTAACATTAAAAATAATAGCTAGGCCCTTGCTGGTTTGGTTCAGTGGTTAGAGCATCAGCCCGTGGACTGAAGGGTCCCGGGTTCAATTCCGGTCAAGGGCACGTACCTGGGTTGCAGGCTTGATCCCTGGCCCCAGTCAGGGCGCGTGTGGAAGGCAACCAATCAGTGTGTCTCACGTCGATGTTTCTGTCTCTCCCTTCCACTGTCTCTAAAAAGCAATGGAAAAAATATCCTCGGGTGAGAATAAAACTATATATATATAATAATAATAATAATAATAATAGCTAGATGACTTTGAGTACATTTAAAACCAGATATTTAAAATAGTATAGTATTTAAAAGTCATTTGGCCCTATCATAAAATGGAGTTGGTTTGGGGACTTGTTTTTTAAGTGGAACTAGCTATCAGTAGAAGTGAGAAGCCAAATAGCATTATTTTTTTCTTTCGTGACCTGCTTCCTTATTCCACTTCTGAGATGTTTGTTGAGCACACAGTAAGGGCCAGGCACTGTGCTCAGTCCGCACGATCTCAGCTCAGCCGGCCGTCACCCTGAGGACCACAGGTCAGTGTTGCCCAGCCCCCTGACTGCATGCGGTGTGAAGCCGCCCAGTTCTGAAATGTGGACATCCGGTTCAGAAGTGCCCTGGACGCTGAAGTCTCCAGGTGGAAAATCCAGAGGGACCTATGAGAGCTGGGTGACAGGGAGGCAGAAAGACACGGGCACTGGGCCCAGGCATCCCGGGGCTGGCATCTCCTAGATTCAACGACCTCATTCGTCCTCTATTCCCCTCTGGTGGCCGCTGAATAATTAACCAAGATACTGCAGGTCTCAGAGTCGGCAGGAGTGAAGGTCAAGGAACATGCCTTCTTACGCAGTGACTTGGCAAAACGGATGCCGCATTGCTCGGAAGTGGTTACAATATATTTTACAACCAGTTTTGTTAACTGAGTTCCTGAACTCCTTTTTAAAATATAAATTAGCATCATAGACCTCTAGCACAGTTCGTTCTTGGGAATTCTGCCAAATACGTCAGGTAGGTCCCATAAAATCCCAAATGTCACAAGATTCAATGTAATCCAGCGAGCGCGAACCAAGCTTACTATCAAAGGATATGAAACACCTGCCAACACTTAGTCACCAGGACTTGATGTCTCTGCCTCAGAGAAGTGGACACTTTGTGGTGCACCCCCAGGCTGAGGCTGCAATGGGGTCCCCCTTCAGTGACCAGGGTCAAGGTAAGTGGAATCACTGGACCGTGGCCCAGCCATTTCAGATAGGATGCCGTAGGTTTCAACACTGACATTTCAAGAACCGGCGGAGAGGTGGAAAGCGTTATGCTTTGTTTTTGTTTAGAATCACGAGAGAAACATTTTTAATAAACCCTTAAATTCTTCCCATTAATGTGATTTAGGTAATGAATTCATAAAGATTGGACTGATTTGTTTACATACACTCAACCTTAGGAAAATCACCTTGTTTGTTTGTTTACACTGTCAGTTCCAATCAAGCAAACAAGAGGGTTAACTGAAATGATTAATGACTGCTCACCGCTGATGGCTTTAAATATAGAGCTGTCGTGCTCTCAGGGTTGATTAGCTCTCTATCCATCACTGATGCTATTAAAAGCTCCGGGCAATTTAGATGTCGTCTCTGAGTAAAATCCAGTGGGCTCAGCAAACTTCTATCAGATGGAGTCTGCTGTGGCGGATATACATGTGCAAAGACGTTAGAGAGACAGGATGGCCTTTACGGATGGAGGGGAGGAAGAACAGAAATCGGGAGGGACAGGCGGGCAGCATCCATCACAGCAAAGCTGAAGAGGCCTGGGAAAAGAAAAGACGCATCCCCACTCGAGGAATCCCGAGTGGCATGAGGCTATGCACATTGATCACTTCTCTTTCAGAATTTTCCAGAAGCAGGAAAAATAAATGAAGGGACGCAAGAGGGTGACATGGTATCATGCTCTAGTAATACCTCTAAAAATGAACCCACAGGGAAACCATGGTGGTCAGTGGTGGACACCAACATTTTTATTAACAAGGTAAAGGGGAGAGGTGGCCCGGGCAAGGGCGGGGTGAGTACTGGCAGTCGCTGCGTGGAATGATTATGTGTCCTGGGTACTTCCAGACGAGACAGCAAGCTAGAGTGACCACGCCAGTCATGGCAAGGGGAGGTCCAGTAAAAGAATCGTCCTTGTGCTCCAAGGGCAGAACGAGTCCAGTCCTGGGCTGCTGCAGCTGACCCTGGGGAGATCAGGCTGGTGACGGTAGCTGTGACTTTAGAGGCGTGCAACGGGGACATTAAAGCATTCCCAACGTCTGTACCTTTGAGACGCCATATCACTGGTCCAAGTCTCCAAAGATGCTTTAAATGGGAGGGAAAACATTATCTCCTGGACCGAAATTCTCTGGATATTTGGTTCCTTGCTGTCCAGGGTGTGGGCGAGGGGATCTGTCAGCAGGCCGGGCCTAAGCGGGAAGGTTCCTGTCGTTACTCGTGCAGCTGAGCCACCTCTAGGAAAAAGGCAGCCAACAATTTGGATCCGTCTATGTAGTTCCGCCTGTTGAGAGAAGAAAGAGAAACACCGTTATTTGCATTCAGATGGCGGAGGAACGCCCGTCTGCAAGTTGAACAGGGGAGGGGAGGGCATAAATTCAGTCTGAAGCCTGCGGCATGTCCGAGGTCACCGAAGCGCAGACCTGGGGCTGGGCGGCGAGGCCGTGGCCCCCCAGACCCCACCTGTTGATCTTCTCATTCTGAGAGTGCTCCCCGTCGTCAACGGCGCCCAGCGGAAGCATCAGCACACTCTTCTGGATAACCTCCTGGAACGTTTTGGCAATTGGTATGGTGGATCCATCCCGGATCATGTCTGGCTCCGTTCCAAACACTGCAGCCAGGGAAGAAGGCCTTTGATTAGCAAGACGACGCCAGTGACCCCCGTCCATTTGGTGGGTGGGGTGAGTAAGCGTCTGCTGTCATGCAATTTATGTTCTAAAATAGAGCGTCCAGAACAGGAAACTAAAATTGGAATGATGATATTAACTTGGCTCCAACCTTACTGGACCATCACGACTGTCCCTTTCCTGCCCCGTGACCCAGTCCAGAACCCCACACAGTGTTTGTTGCAGCTCCTCAGCCTCCTCTAGCCTGTGACAGCTTCTCGGTCTTTCCTTGTGTCCCATGACCTTGAACCTCTGGAAGAGTACTGACCGGTCGTTTTGTAAAATGTTCCTCAACCTGGGTTTGTCTGTCTTCTCATAATTGGAAGGGGTCGTGCATTTTGGGGAAGAGCAGCACCAATGTACCTACTTTTATGGTTGGTTCATAAATTAAATATTAGGAAAGCGAGACTTAGTTTTTTAGGTGTTTTTTTTTAACCAATATGTAAATACATCGCTATAGTCAACTGTCACCTGACCTCTCAGTGCTTGTACTCAGATTTCAATGCATGCCACGAAATAGCTGAATGGCTGCCCCAGGGTCTAGAAAGAGACGAGTTCAAACCTTCTGGGCCAGAGGGCGAGGTGCCAGTGATGGAGCGGAGACGAAAAATAAAGTGACGGAAGAGGACACGCCGCGTGGTCCCTGTGAACGCGAACCGCGAGGGCGCACCCGGTGGCCTCTCACGCAGCAGGCCCCGAGCGGGCTCGCGCCTTCCTGCAGGAGCACCTGGGTCTTCACCGTCGGCCCTGACGTGTGGACAGCACGTCTCCCTTCGCCGCATTCCCTGCGCCTGCCTGGCTGAGCTTCCTCTTCCCCTCACTCCCAGCTTTTACTGGTCAAACACGGCTGCCCGTGGGGGGTGGACGACGGAGAGAAGCAGGCTCCAGGTCTGGGGCTCGCGTCCCTTGTACTGACAGCCCTCGCAGAGAGCCGGCCCCCCAGGAGGCCTGGACCTCAAACTCCAGCTCTGCTGCCATCAGGGGTGTGGCCTGAGGCCCCTTCTGCAGCGCAGTGGTCCCTCCCTGCCCACGGCTGTACTCTCCAAGGCTTCAGTTACCCACGGCCAACGGCGATCGGGCCGTACTGCACGGAAAACGCCAGAAATAAACAATGCCTGCCGCACGCCCCTCACTTCATCTCATCACGCAGGCATTTTGTCATTCCCATCATCACAAGAAGGGTCACACTCAGTAATACAGCCTGTGTAAAGGACAGTTGGTACCGGAGTTTCACACTGTCTGCTTTATCCAGCCCCGGCTCCCCACCCCACCCCAGGCCCGGCCCCAGTCACCAGCCCTTGGTCCCACTGTAAACGGGCACCTCGAAGTATCTTAAGTCCAACCTGTTTTGATGGCTCTTTTTGCTGCAAGATACTGATGGTCTTTGACATCTGCCACCCACGGGTGTAGTCCCAGGACCATGGAAACAGCCATCTGGTTGGGACTGTTTCTTTGGGAGAATATATCCTGGAGATGCTGCTTCACCTAAAAGGTAACGTTTTCAATTGCAAGAGAAAATTTGGAGTTCCTCCCTCAGACAATGACTATAGTCTCCCACCAAGAAACTCTGAAATCCCAGCCCGACAAATCCAGAGGTTGTGATGTGATCTTGGCCCTGCCAGAGGGAAGACGGCACAGCGAGCAGGGTGTCCAGGGAGAGCTTCGCCCAGTGGGAGAAACACCAGCTCTCAGCCCCCTCACCCCCAGCCCCCCCATCCCACCACAGCGTCTGACTGCTAATGTTTGCTTGCTCTGAATCTGGTAACTATGAAACCTCGAATGGTATTACGGATCCCACGAGCAACAGGAGTATTATGAATGCTGAGTGACTATGAAACATGATACAAGTATAACTGCTCAGTTTGAACATCCCCCTTTCGGGATTTATCGGCCCTTCATGACCATTTCAAGAGCCATCCCACAATGACTGGGAAAGGGCTTGTCAGCACCCTTCTCTTTGCCCCGGCTCCATTCCGGTTGCTGCTGTGGAATCCTCCCGGGAAGAACCCCACAGTCTTAGATATTTCTTCCATTCATTCCTTCAGCAAACGTTTGCAGAGCACCTGTCATGTGGCAAGACCTGTTCTAGGGGCTGGGGTGTAGCTGTGAGCAAGAGGGACAAGGTCCCGCCCTCAGGGGATGTATGTGGTGAGAAAGTGGGGGTGCAGAGAGGGAGGAAGGAGAGGAAGTGGGAGGGGGCGTATGTAGAACGTAATTATCACCTAGAAAACAGTAACAGACAATGGGCTGGAGAGGGTTGGGATGAGGTGTTTCTTGAGCTCATTTGTTCAGTTTACTTCTGTTAAACTTGAGGATAACTGATGACGGGCGGACGATGGGGACATATAACTCCTTCCAGATAACATTTTCGTTAAAAGGCTCCTATCCGAGTGCTCATTTCAGACACTAGGATAAATTGATGGCAGGCGCTTGAGATTTTCTAGCTCAATCCAGCCTTAGACAGCGAGTGTCCTCATCTGGGTACAAAACCAGTCTTGCCTCTGTAACTACCATTTAACTTTTAAAAATTTTCCATCACTCCAACTCCAAATGGTTATTTATCTGACTACTGTAATTGCATGTAATCAAGGAAAGAGATTTCCACTGAACAGAAATGATGGCTGTTTTTGACATCAGTTGCAGTTCCTTTTGTCTTGGAAAAGGTGGCACTTCAGTGCCGCCCCCGGAGCTGCTCACTCAGGTGTGCGGGGCTCTCGGGAAGTGCTGCTCGCAGACGGGCAGGTGCGTTACCTGTTTCTCCACCACAGACACGTCCATGTGAGGGACCAGGCGGATGGAAAACTTTCCTGTCACTCGGCCAGGTATGACAGTTTTAGTCCCGGGCTCATCAAACGCCCCCTCGATCCCGTGAATGGAAAGAGATGGGAACCTCCACAGGTGCATCAGAATTTCCTCCTGAATTAAAATAAAATTATTTTATTATATACAAGAATGACTGATTAAAACCAGTCCAGTTGTATTGCTCACATCACCAGTTTCTGTCCATCGGAGACAACCATTCAGGACAAGTCCATTCTCACCCTGCTTGGCTACGTCTGGACTAGTACAAATGACCTTCTCCCTCAGGACACGAGGTGCTTGCGGCTGTCACCTGCCCAGGCCACTCCCATAGACAAGGGCCCCTTGTCATCAGATCTCTGGTTTCCAGTTAACAGATGGCAAGGGGGCCCTTTCAGAAATTTGAGTTCAGTGATAAATTTCCCTCCCAGTCACCCGTGACAGCCTGTGTGTAAATGCATGTTATTTTCCAGGCATCCGAGCTCGCTGCAGACGCCTGAGCCAGTTTTCTTCCTCACTGTGGCCATGCAGAGCTTGTGGGAGGAACTCTGCCCGCGTTCAACAGGGCTCCCCTCTCCTGCATTCCCCCACCCCAAGCAGCCAGCCATCCACCCACACACCACAGCAGGCGGAGGAGGGGTGGCCACGAGGGAAAGGAAAAGTCTGAATTTGATTTAACACCATTTCCGCCCCTGGGCTACGCCCTGCTCTGAGGGGCGACCTACAGAGCAGCCCGAGGCTCTTGGTTTTGTCTAGAAAAATAAAGTTAGGGGCCTGGAGCTAAAATGACTGCAGACTGTTCTCTCATTAACCAGATAGGAAGCCCGGCTGGGACAGTCTAGTAAGCGGATTAGGAAGGGCAGGGCTGTGACAGAGGAACTGCCCTGTGGGTACAGCCCCAGAGAAAGGTCTGGATCTAGACGAGAGTGGCCCGGAAGGTGAATCTCCGCCTCAGAATGACCTGCTTGGGTTCTCAGGTGTGAGATCCGCAGCACGCAGGAGATTAGGATCGGGGAAAATGGGTTAGTATCGTCAGTCCCCTCAGCGAGCCATCGCCTGAGCCATACCTTGGTGTCATACAGAAACCGCCGCACCTGGCTGCTGCTCCGATATTCCTCTAGGTCCAGGTCGATGGCCCCGTACATGTCTCTCTCCTCCTCTGTGACAGGAGCCACGTGGTCGTAGATCCCAGGGATCAGAATGTGACCAGACGAGTCTGTGAGGCTACCTGCAGGATACAGGTGTTCCCTGTGGGCTGGTGCTCCGGCCCTGCTGCGGACCACGGGGATCACCCTGGGGCAGCAGCCTGTGGCTGGCTCCTGTCCCCACCGCAGAGCCACCGGCAGCAGCTCACATCCTCAGGGTGATGGTCCCAGGAGGGAGCAGGTTACTCGGCTGGCACCAGCCCCGCTTTAACGCCCACCTTGTCGATGGAAGGATGAGCTGTAGATTTGCCATCAGTTAAATGGGGTTTGACTCACCTGCATCACATTCTACCTCCCAACTATACCTGTTAGAGCATAAACATTAAAAACTTCTCAAGGCCGGCCAGTCGTGGCTCAGCTGTTGAGCATCAATTTAGGATCCAGGAGATCAGGGTTCGATTCCCGGTCAGGGCACAGGCCCGGGTTGCAGGCTCCTCGATCGCCAGCAGGGGGCGCACAGGAGGCAGCCGACCAATGACTGACTCTCATCATTGATGTTTCTCTCTCTCTCCCTCTCCCTTCCTCTCTCTGAAATCAATATACATTAAAAAAAAAAAAAACTTTTCAAAAGTTTTATATTATCCTGAGTTAAAGTCATGAAAAATTTTAGATACGTGTGTGTATACGCACACACACCTGACAAACTGAAAATCCTCATGCCTAAACTTCTCTCCCTGACACACCGTAATAATATAATGAATATTATCATTAATCAAAAGCATAATTGGGGTCTAGTCTGTGAGATCCATCAGGACCATGAGAGCCTTTGTGGTGATGAGCAGTCACCTAAACTGTTATTTACTTTTTTTATTGATTGATTTTGAGAGGGAGATGGGAAGGGGGGAGGGGGGAGAAAGGGAGAGAAACATCGATTTGTTGTTCCACTTATTTATTGATTCTTTTTGTTTTTTAATCCACACCCGAGGATATTTTTTCCATTGCTTCTCAGAAAACATCGATGTGAGAGAGACATCGACTGATTGCCTCCTGCACATGCCCCTCGGGGATGGAACCTGCAACCGAGGTATGTGCTGCCCTTGGCTGGAATCGAACCCAGGACCCTTCAGTCCGCAAAACTGGCTAAGAATCATTGGTTGATGCTTGAATATGCCCTGGCCCAGGATCAAACCTGCAACCTTGACGTATCAGGATGATGCTCTAACCAACTGAGCTATCCAGCCAGGGCCTAGACTGTTATTTATGAAAGATGTTGGGATTAATAGAATAGGAGAAATCATCGAAGAATGTAAAAGAAGCAGACTCGAGATTCAGTAAACACTGCTCACAATCTTGAGAAAGTACTTATCAAAGACACAAGGCAACCAGCAAGTAGAGAACATAAATGATGCACAAGTCTCAGGACAGCTAAATCCATCCTCGGTCAGCCTGGGGGCTTTTATTCAAGTAAAGACACCTCCTAAGACTATGTGTGTCACACTACTGCGGCCACCCAGACTTTCACGGGGTTTTCCTTGGCTTCCATTATGTCCACACAGACCCAAGCCACCTGTTGGTCCAGGCCTGTGGGGTCACACTTGTCATTTAACCTGTGTGGTCAGGGGCAGCGCCCTCGTTGATGGAAGGCGGGTCTGTGCATCGCCACATCCCAGCATTCGCCCGGCGCTGGGGCACAGCAGGTGCCCAGGGACTAGGTGTAAACACCAGTCCTCATGGAGCCTTCAACCCTGCGTCCTGAGGCACAAAACAAAATGAAATAAGACCTTACCGAGAAGAGCCACCAAGTCAGCCATTGGCTCATGAAGGATGCCACCGAAGGTCCCTGAGTGAAAGTCCTGATCTCTGCATTTCACCTGCAAGACAGGCAGGAGAAGACAGGTCTGCTGCTGTCGCTGGGGCAGCCATAGCTTCCACGTGGTGGGAAATATGCCAAGCGGTGTCCCCCAGGACTCAGGTGAGCAGCCTGACGTCACTTCTGCTGTCCGGTCACATGACGCCCATGTCTTCATTTCCCATGTGTCCCGAACCCCCTGAAACTGACTTCAGCCCCCACCTATTCCACAAACGGGGTTCTGTGCAAGATCACCGAATTATTGATGGGTATGCCCTCGTCTTACTCTCGGTCTCACCCCCATCTGCTGCTCACCCTCCTTCCAGAAAAATTCTCCTCCTGTGGTTTCTGAGAAAGTTTCTTCTCTGGATTCTTTCTGTGCCTGCAGGACAATCCTATCAATGTCTCCTCCAGTCACTTCTTTTCTGTCTCCCACCCCCACGCTTATTCCGGGGCTCGCTCTTCCTCACACACAGAGCTCCAAGAACTAGCTCACTGGGCTCCATTCACTGCCCACACTCCTCCACGCGCCGCCCCGAAGCTCTGACCCCCCTGGTGTGCTCCACCTTCTGAAATTCAGGTCCAGAAGTCAACTCAGCATCTTCTCCTGCGCTGACTTCCTACCAGCTTGCTGTTTCCAAAGCAAGGGGAGTCCCCAGTCCTGCTAATGGGTCACCTTAAAATGACACCATAGCCCATGTCACCAGTGAGGGGTTTTTGAAATTGTCTCTTCGACTGATCCCCCATCTTCCCTGCCCAGCGGGTCTTCCCTGCCCGATCCACCTTTAAGGTCAGGCCAGGGGGGTGTCCTCATTCCAGCCCCGCTGGGTTCCCACGGCACGGATTTTGGTGTCCACGTTGCTACGTGAGAAAACAGAGGAACTTGGCGGAATGACAGGAGATCTCCCAGGAGGTGCTGTCTGACTCTGAGTCACGCGCTCTGCCCCAGGCTGTCTGTACTGATGAAAACAAGGGCTGGACCAGCTGCGTGGGGGTTGCTGTGCTCACGTTAGAGGTGAGGACTCGGAGGCCGAGAGTAAGGGGCCTACACAGGCTGTGTGCGCATCACTGAGCCGGGACTGGGATGCAGGCCCCGGGGAGCGGGTACTGCTGGTGTCACAGGAGCCCAGCACCTGGTGGGCAGGCTCCTCACCCAGATTCCACAGCTGCAGTCCCTAAGCCTTGGCCTGTGTGTCTCAAGCGCTCAGAACCAGTCTGCAGAATGATGCACAGAGCTCACGCTCACAGTGGGGGGCTGGTGAACCCCCACCCAGCCCCAGGACCTCCCTCCGAGGTCCCTGGGCATCCCGGGAGAACTCTGTGCTCTCACACAGCTCTGTCGCTGCCCCTCCCAGGCCCCAGGGCGGCTCCCCGCCTGCAGGCCAGCAGCCGCCACGGTTTCCCTCCGCGGTCTGCGGGTACCTCCACCGTGAAGTAGCTGTTCCCTCGCGTTCCGTAGATGAGCGCGGGCCTCCACCGGCTGACCCACAGGTTGTCTGAAATCACGATGTAGTCCACGCTGGAAAAGAACCCCTCCTTTTCTCTCGTGACAAATTCCTCCAGGCCCACAGAACCGGCCTCCTCCATCCCTTCAATGATAAACTTGATGTTCACCGGGAGATCCTGAGTTAACAAGTCAACAGTGGGACAAGCCATTCTGTCAAAAGCTGCACAGCCACCCTCTCGCCTCATAAGACCCAGGGTCGGTGGGTATTTAACGTAAACACAGTAATTATTGCCCGGCCGGCGTGGCTCAGCGGTTGAGCATCGACCTAGGATCCAGGAGATCTCGGTTCGATTCCCGGTCGGGGCACAGGCCCGGGTTGCAGGCTCCTCGATCCCCAGCAGGGGGCGTGCAGGAGGCAGCCGATCAATGACTCTCATCATTGATGTTTCTCCCTCTCTCTCCCTCTCCCTTCCTCTCTCTGAAATCAATAGATACATTTAAAAATAAATAAATATACAGTAATTATTCTATGTGTTCCATGCAGGAATTACTCACAGTCCCAACATCTCTGTGATAGTAAAGGAGCTTCAACTAAGGCTGGGAAGGAGAATTCGAGGGAATGCCCAGTGTACACACTGCAGGGCGACCCACCAGTCTGACGCCGGTGAAGAGTGTGGGGAAGGGATTCCTAACAGAGGCGGCATCCACCCCACGAGCCCTGCGGGGGCCCCGACAGGGGCGCTTTCTCCCTTCTCCCCAAAGGGAATTTCTCTAGAAAGGCCACTCAGTGACAAACCTCTTCGCCCTCGTAATTCTGAGCATGATACACGAGGACCCTTTCCTCTGAAAGACCGGCTGATGTTTAAGCCTCGGGATAATTTTCATTTCAAGTGTCTGCTGTTTTTCAGCTGTGAGTTCCAGCTGCCTTCTGACTTATTCAGAGGCCCTGGTCACACAGCAGAGTGGACTTGATTTTTCCCCAGCTAATACCATGGCTCGGGATCGCTGCTGTAAAATTATCACGTGTCCCTCCCCGTCGGTGTTGACCTTATTGTATCTCTACAATTTATAACTTCCTATCTCAGAGCCCCGTGAAGAGCAGAGGCCGGAGCCTCCTCCCAGCGCAGGAGACGCGTAGGAGGCTCTGGGAGCGACTGCAGGCAGGCAGACGACCACACAAACACACCGCTTTGATCTATGAGGGGACCGACTCGCCGGAGAGGAACCAGGCAGGACGAGCGGAGGATTATGTGTCAGGAAATGTGACCCGCGGCCACCCGCTGGCCAAGGGCACGTGGGGATAGGCGTTTGTCCAATGCATCGCTTGGGTACATTTCTAGGCGTCACAGGAAGTGGAGCTACATTCTGAAACCTTAATATTCAAAAGCTCTTTGCTAACATTTCACTGTCAACAACAAGGGCTGAGAGGCAGTAGGAAAGCCTCAGAATTTCCTGGCAAAAGGTGATTAATAAAATGCCAGCCAATGGCTGCAAGTGTTCAGAGAGGATGACAGACCAGCAGGGCTGTCCCTTGGCACCCGAGGGACCTGGATGAGCCATGTCACCCACCGCCGGGCTGCTCACTCGTCTCCCTGTGCGGCGCGGGCACTGCCCCTCGCCCTGGCTCCTGGGGAGACGGTCCAGTGGGGCGACGCAGGCTCAGTGATCTGCACACGACACAGGAGGGGGGAGGGCGCCAGGAAAGAAGCGGGCGCCCTCAGGGCCCAGCACCCGCAGGCACCGATGCGCCTCGACTGTTAGCTTCATTTCATCGCTCGGGGCGGGGGGTAGAAGGGACCCTTCCTGGCTCGCAGGTGAGGAAAAGAGGCTCAGGGAGAATTAACTGCTTACGTTCTGACTGTAGTTATGTAAGTTTCGCAGCTGAAATTGAAAAGCAAAGCAGATTTTGGCCTTTATACAGGAATTTTCTTATAACTATTGTTTCCCTTCCCTTAAGAAAGAAGGAGGGGAGGGAGAGGGAGAGGGAGGGGGAGGGGGAGGGAAGGAGGAAGGAAACGGAGAGGAAGGAAGTCCAGGGCGGGAACTCTAGACAGAGAGACAGGGGAGAAACATGAAATCTCCTCGGGGGAGACGCCGCAGGGCCCGGCCCTGCTCTGAGGGACAGGAGTGGGGAGCGAGGGCCACCGAAGATCTAGCCCTTGGGCCTGGCTGGGACGGCCGGAGCCTGACCCCTGCCGCCCCGCTTCCTCCTGGCAGAGGCTGGATGGAGGAGCCCGACCTTGACCCCCGTCTTCACGGCCCAGTGCTCAGAGGGGCTTCCTCCAGTGCAGCCAGGCGAGGGAGAAGGTAGCAGGCTCCGTGTCCTTAGGGTTCCCCCCACAAGATCCTTGGACGGAGCCAAGGGCCAGGCTTCCTGTCCCAGGCTCACTGCCTAGACGGGCTGCTTCTGTGTGAAATGAATTCCGCTGCCAAGTAAACACAGGGTCAGAAAGTTGGCCACGAAAACTGACATCCTTGTTTCTACAGGACAGATCTGAGGCCTGGGAAGATTCGGCCTCCTGCCCGGGGCCACACAGCTGGACAGGCCCTCGGTGCGGAGTCTAAGTGCACTTGTCAGAAGGGAGGGTGGTGTGAGATGAAACCATCCTTGTGAGGACACCATGTGGGACAGTGGGAGACCCAGGTCACCAACATGTCCCCTGGTGGCCGAGAGAGGCGGCCCCTCCTCGAAGCCGCACCCCTACCTTTCCAGGACCTGTGCTGGACACCTGTGAAAACCACATTTCACAGGGATGGAAAAGACCTCAAGATTCAGACAGAACATCACATGTCGGGGTCTCTATCTTGATAACTGGTCAAGTAGCTAACGTATTTTTTTTTAATATTTAATTTATTGATTTCAGAGAGAGGAAGGGAGAGGAGAGAGAGAGAAACATCAATGATGAGAGTCATTGATCAGCTGCCTCCTGAGCGCCCCCTGCTGGGGATCGAGCCCGCAACCCGGGCCTGTGCCCTGACCGGGAATCGAACCGTGACCTCCTGGATCCCAGGTCGATGCTCAACCGCTGAGCCACGCCGGCCGGGCGCTAACGTGTTTTTAAAAGTATGTATGTCTATTAATAAAACCAGACTCTGTAATAGGAGATAAAAGCACGAGCTAGAGAAAGACGCAGGTGGAACGGCAAGTCCCAGCAGAGAGCGCCTGGCCGCGGGCTCGCCATGCTTTTCGTTTTGTTTCTCAGTGTGGTCGGCAGCAAGGCTCCCGGTACCAGGCCTGCCCCGGCCAGCGGGCTCTGCGCGAGTTCCCTGCCTGCCCACGCCTCTGTCCCTCGGCTGTAGAGGGGCCGTGACTATGACAACACACACCTGCAGAGGCTTTGGGGAGAGCGAAGGACAACATTCGGCGGAAGGCTCGGGGCACAGCGCGGGACCCGAAGCAGGCGGCCTGCCCCGTCGTCACCGCCACCGCCACCGCCCTCCCTCCCAAGCCCCCGGCGCCTACCTCCCCCAGGGCCCGGAAGGCGCTCACGGCGTTGACCCACGCCAGGACGGGGCCCTTGTTGTCTGTGGCTCCCCGTCCGTACAGTTTTCCTGGAAAGGGGGGGAGAGCTGTCAGAGGAGCAGGGGTACCCCGCCGGCCGAATGCTAAACAGGTGGCGGCACAGTGACCGCGTGACAGGCCTTCTGCCCCAGGCGCAGGCCCTGCGCTGAAAGCGCGGTGTGTTCCTCCTGCAGACAGCGCGGCCCAGCGGGTCGGCAGGGAGCTCCTCGGCGCCCGCAGGCCCGTCCACCCCGAGGGCCAGCAGCTGTTTTACCCACGTTCACGGCGGAGGACCTGCGGCTGTTACACACCTGACATAGTCTCGCATTCTGAGATTTTACGAGCAAAAGAATTTAAAAAGGGTATCTGTGTCTCCATTAACCTTTCTTCTTTCTTTAAAAAGAAGTTTTAAACTAATTAAAACATTTGGGAATTTCAGAAAGAAGACGTGTGCCCAAACAACCGTTTTCCCCACGCCCCAAAGGCTCCATCGTGGGGAGCCCATTCACCCAGGGGCTCAGAGGGTGGCAGTTTCTTTGGCAAATGCAAGAAAGACCAACTCGTAGACCACGAGAGTGGCATTAGTTCACTCTTTACAGCGACAGTTAGACCTGGAGCCAGGGACGGAGGCCTGTCTTAAATCGTCACCCCCGTGAGCATCCCTCATCCACGGTGGGCCCGTCACTGACCGTCCACTTCCGTCAGCGTGTAAGGGTCCGTGAGCCACCCATCGGCCTGCCTCGCCGGCTGCACGTCCAAGTGGCCGTAGAAGCACACGGTAGGTTTCCCTGGCTCGTTCCCCAGCTCGGCCAGGATGACGGGAGGCATCGGGAGAGTCTGCCCATCGGGCAGCTGCGGAGGAAAATGGGTCACGGCCTTAAACGAGAGCTGTTTGGTTCGCCCTGAAAATTCAGAGACATGACATTGGGAGTCCTGTTTCCACCCCCGGGTCTTATGGAGCCCACATAATTCTCTAACCACCCTTTACCAGCTCTATCATGGGCACCACGGGCACTTTTAATTAACATGTGAAACGTAATTAAAACAAAGCACTTCCTTAGACACACACTGACAGAGAGTGAACTTAACCGGGGTGCTCTTCAGCAGGAACCCAGACTCAGCGACCCTGAACCGGGTGGACAGAGTCGGAAAACGAACCATCCAGAGACTCGTCAGCGCTAAGCCAGGCGGCGGCACTAGGCGCTGGATTTAAGATCGCCATTCGTGACCGAGCGGCAGGAGCAGGCAGTGATCTGACCAGAGGCTGGAGCCTCTGAGAAAGATGCACCAGGGCTTCAGGGAGATGTGCAGCTTGCGTGCAGGGTGTGGACAGCGGGGACCTCTCCAGAGTAAGTCACCTTCACTCACGTCCTCTACTTGTGCTCTCCCCACTCCCCCCCAAGTCCTTACATGATGAGAAACCAATACACGAGCCTCATCTGGTACGAGGAGGAACCAAGGGCTGCTTTAACTGAGGGTCAGGGCAGGCCCCGCCCTGCCACCACCCCGGGTGGGCGTGGCCGATGCACAGGGAAGTGCAGCTCACGGGGGAGGGGAGGGTCCACCCAGCACCTGCTGAGAGCCCAGGTCCACGAGGTCCACGCTGGCGCCCAGGCGCCGGAGCTCCTCGGCAGCCACGGCCATCATCCTGAAGAGCTCTTGTCGGAGGCGGGGCACGGGTTGGACGGAGTCACTCTCGATGGCCACCCATTCCTTCAGCGTCTGTGCAGACAGCTGATTAGCATGACACAGGACAGGAGGCAGGGAGTCCCCAACACCCTTCATTTGACCTCCATACTCAAAAGTCCCTGGGACAAGCCGAAGGTGTAAACACAGAGGCCAGAGCGGCTGGGTCAGGAGGAGAATGGGCCAGGCAGGTTGGGGGAAGGCTGTCTTCCCTGCGCCTGGGCCCCTGTGGGTCCACAGGGTTGCAAAGAAGAGCTTGGTTTTTAGCACTGAGAGCGAAGGCCAGCCACATCCACTCTGGGACTCAAGGCTTCCCACAATGTCCTGGAGGCCTCTGGACCTAACAAACACCTGACTTGACCCCCATGGTGGCCTCAGCGGCTGCGGGGCTCCAGAACCATCCTCCACACTTGGATTTTCTGGTCAGCCCATCACTCCTTGTGCATTCGGCATAGTGCTTCAGCACAAAACACCTAAATGCCAAAGGGAGTCCTGATGTTGACTGGTTGGTCAAGTAAAGGTACACTGGACACGTGTGCAGACAGGACATGGGGACTCAAGGTGCAAAGTCTGTGAAAGCACAGGGAGTTCGGGCTGTGGTGGTGGCCTGGCCTGAGCAAGACAGAGGCGGGGAAGAAGAGGGACTTACAGGGAGACTGTGGGTGCATCACTTTCCTGCTTCCCTCCCCAGGCCTCCTTCTCCATCTCCTGCCCCATAGATGCCAGGTGGTGAGACAGGAACAGAGCAGAGGAGAAGAAACAGTGCATCGATCGCACCTGGACTACAAAACAACAGCATCGGCACCAAACTGGCAGAACTCTCGACCGAAAGCTGCTGCAGACAGAGGTTCACTCTGGGTTAGTGTCGTGGGGAAGATGCATTTCAGCCGAGTGTGGGTGGAGAGGGTCTCAGCCAGGGCCCTTCCAGAGGGACAGTGGCAATCTGAGGATGGCTCTGAGTGAACCTGAGCACAGTGGAGTTTGCGGGCCACTGCCAGACACAACTGAACAGACACCCTGAGGTCCAATGTGCAGGAAAGGAACAGAGCGCCCCTTTCAGGAGAAATGGCTGGGAGAGATCTCTCCCGTAAACCTAACAGTCTGTGACTGTTTTAAGTCAATGAGGAATCACAGGTGTTTTAAATGGAATTAAGTTGTCAGGCAAAAACCCCCACAGTTCCCGGCAAACAGCCATTCACCCAGACACCAAAAGGGATCTCGTGCAAGCACTCCGAGTGGTTTCTCGAACCTGCACAAATTCATCCTGATGGAGATCCATGTATCGGAAGACCTTCTCGACCAGGCCGGGGTGGGGTGAGGACATGCCTCCCAGGAGCAGCAGCAGGACAGCAAGGAGAGATGACGCCTGCAGGCGGGCAACAGGGGAGGAAGCAAAATAAGAACCAGGGCTTGGACTTTCGACCTTTCCAATACTTGAAGAAAGTCTGTTCTCCAGCACACCTTTGGCCAGTCGCTCAGATGGAAATAATAAAAGGCAGTGGGCTGGAAAATCTACTCTGTGCTCTATTTTCCCCACACACTTTGGTCTCCATGCTGAAGGACTGTAACAAGGCAGGATCCCAGCTCACAAGCCTGTTTTTAAATGACCTTCGTCAGTCTGTTCCTGCGATTTCCTGTCCTGTTGGTTCACTCCCCCTGCATCATAACACACACATATGGTGTTAGGGGCAATATCTGTAAGGAAGAAGAGGGTGATATAATTTTTTTTAATCAAAATTTTTATGTGTGGTGCTGGCCAGTGTGGCTCAGTGGTTAGAGTGTCGGCCTGTGCATCAAAGGGTTTGGGGTTTGATTCCCAGTCAAGAGCATGTACCTGGGTTGCAGGTTTGACCCCTGACCTGGTTGGGGTGCATGGGGGAGGCAACCAATCAATGTGCCTCTCTCACATTGATGTTTCTCTCTCTCTCTCTCTCTCTCTTCCCTCTCTCTCTCCTCTCCCTTCCACTCTCTCTGAAAAGCAATGGAAAAAATATCCTCAGTTGAGAATTAAAATTTTTTTCTTTTACATACAATTAACCACTTTATTAGAAAGCATGTTTTGTAAACACTGTCTAGAATCCTATGCAGTGTTAGTGTGCGGAGGTTTCCTCCCATCAGCTCCTGAAGGACGGTACTTTGAAAAGAAACGCACAAGGAATAGTGTGATAAGTAACATCTAAGAACTGAGGATAATTCAGACACTGCAGGCCACGCTCCCCACCTTGGGGTCCCTGCTCCATGGCTTGCTCTTCTCTCCCTCCCACCTCTCCGGCTTCTGCTTCCCTCCCTGATGGGTCCCTTCCTTCTCTCTCCCATAAGTGTGAGACCTGTGTGTGATCCCAGTCTCTGCCCCCCCCTTTCCCTGTGCCCCCTTCCTGGTCATCTATCCACCCTGCAGTGGCCCCAGGTGTGTGGGGTACAGACCAGAAACCCAGATGGTAGTACTTCTGGACGCAGAACTAACTCATTCTCTTCTCCCAAACCAGCTCTTCTTTGTGGTTTTGCACATTCTGAAAATGGACCATTTTAGATTTAGGCTGCTTCCTTCCTTGGCCTCCAGCTCTGGGCACCAACAGAGTCAAGGTGAGGATGTGTGTCTAGACTATAAAGAGCTACACAAGTCAACAATATGAGACAAATTAACCAAATCTGAATAGACATTTCTCCAAAGAAAGTCTACAAATGATCAGTTAAGCACATGAAAAGATGTTCAATCTCATTAGCCATCAGGAAAATGCAAGTCAAACAACAATGAGGAGGTCCAAGAAGGCGACAGGTTGAGTGGAAGCTAGCTACACTGCCACTCTCCCAGGACCAAACTGGAAGTACAACTAAAATACAGAAAAAGCACTCTGAATAATCAACTGCAACTGAAGACGAGCTGGGGAGCACCCTTATAACCAAGGACAAAAAGTGGAGATGGCATAGAGACTGCTTTTGCACGGGGGAGAAGCAATTGCCCCACCCTGCTGGAAAACCTCTGGCCCTACCCCACGGAGTTTCTACAGCCTGAGGCTCCTACAGAGACTGATAACAATCAGCTGCCTCACTCTGTGGAGTTTCTACAGCCCGAGACTCATCAAGAGATTGAATAACAGCGTTTCGGTGCTTTGAGTCTTTGCCTGATTTGCTTCTGGACCCAGGGTTTGGAAAAGCAGACCTTGGTGCACATCTTGGTCCTGTACAAACACACCCAGCCCCAGCAGAGAGAACCAGATGCTTGGAGTGCAGAAAACTTCAAACAGGGTACTCAAAAACAGTCACAAACAGTGTCTGATATTGGCTGGCACCAGAGGCCATCCAAAAGACTGAGAGTCCTAGCAGATCTACCTAATACATAGAAACAAATCCAAACAGGCAGCCAAAATGGGGAGACCAAAAAACAAGTCCCAAATGAAAGAACAAAAGAATTATCCAGAAGAAGAGCTAAATGAAATGGAGATAAGCAATCTATCAGATATAGAGTTCCGAATACTGATCATAAAGATGCTCAACAGCATGAGAAAAGAAATGGAAACTATGAAGGAAATTAAGAATGACATAATAGAAATAATTTTTTAAAATATTGGAAGGAATAAATAGATTAGAGGAAGCTGAGGATCAGATCAGCAAATTAGAAGACAGAGTAAAAATATCACTCAACCACAGAACCAAAAAGAAAAAATAATTAAAAAACAGGAGGACAGTTTAAGGGAGCTGTGGGACAACATAAAATATAACAATATTCGCATCATAGGAGTGCCAGAAGAGGTCAAAAGTAAGCAAGGGTTAGAGAACATGTTTGAAGAAATGATGTCAGAAAAGTTCCCTAACCTGGTCAGGGAAAAAGTCACACAAGTTCAGGAGGCACAGAAAGTCCCAAGCAAGAAGAACCCAAAGAGGCCCACACTCAGACATCATAATTAAAATGCCAAAAATTCAAGACAGAGAATCTTAAAGGCAGCAAGAGAAAAGCAATCTGTTACCTACAAAGGAGCTCCCATAAGGTTGTCAGCTGACTTCTCATCAGAAACTCTACAGGCCAGAAGGGAATGGCATGAAGTATTCAAGGTCATGCAAAACAAGGATCTGGAACCAAGACTACTCTATCCAGCAAGACTATCATTCAAAATAGATGGTGAAATAAAGAGCTTCCCAGACAAAAAAGGCTAAAGGAGTTAATCACCACCAAACTAGCATTCCAGGAAATGTTAAAGGAACTGCTGTAATTAGAAGTTGAAATGGAGAGGAAGAGAAACAGGCATGAAGGAAGAAAATGGCAAAAGATAAGTATCTATCAATAATGACCTTAACTATAAATGGATTAAATGCTCCCATCAAAACATAGGGTAGCTGAATGGATAAGAAAACATGACCCAAATATATACTGTCTACAAGAGACCCACCTCAGAACAAAAGACTCATACAGGCTGGAAAAAAAACAAAAACAACTTCTAGAGGACTTTAAAGGAGAGATCAACAGCAATACAGTCACCATAGGGAACTTTAACACCCCACTGACTTTACTGGACAGACCTTCCAGACAAAAAATCAACAAGAAAATAGTAACCCTAAATGACACACTAGATCAGATGGATTTAATTAACATTTACAGAAATTCCTCCAAAGCGGCAGAATAGGCATCCTCCTCAAGTGCACAGGGGACACTCTCAAAGACAGACCACATGTTAGGACACAAAACAAGTCTCTACAAGTTCAAGAAGATTGAAATCATATCAAGCATCTTCTCAGACATTTACACAATGGAACTCTGCAGCTGTAAAAAGGAAGAATCTCTTACCATTTGAGACAGCATGGAGGGACCCGGAGAGTATTATGCTAAGCAAAATAAGCCAATCAGAGAAAGACAAGTATCACATGATCTTACTCATATGTGGAATCTAATGAGCAAAATAAACTGATGAACGAAATAGATCCAGAGACATAGAAGCATGGGACAGACAGAGGGATCTCAGAGGGAAGGTGGGGGGTGGATGGGGAGAGATTAACATAAGAATTTATATGCATAACCCATGGACACACAGACAATAGTGGGGTGAAGGCCTGGGTGGAGGAGTACAGGGTGAAGGGGATCAATGGAGGAAAAAGGGGGACATTTATAATACGTTCACCAATAAAGATAAACTTAAAAAAAAAAGTTGCCCGGCCAGGCCTGGCTCAGCAGTAGAGCATCGATCTAGGATCCAGATTGTGGTTCGATTCCCGGTCAGAGCACATGCCCGGGTTGTGGGCTTGATCCCCAGAAGGGGGCGTGCAGGGGGCAGCCAATCAGTGACTCTCATCATTGATGTTTCTGTCTTTCTCCCTCTCCCTTCCTCTCTCTGAAGTCAATAAAAATATATTTTTAAAAAAAGAAAAAGCCCAGCCAGGCGTGGCTCAGCGGTTGAGCATCAACCTAGGATCCAGGAGATCGGGGTTCGATTCCCGGTCACGGCACATGCCCGGGTTGCGGGCTAAGCAGCTATCAATGACTCTCTCATCATTGATGTTTCTATCTCTCTCTCTCCCTCTCCTTTCCTTTCTCTGAAATCAATAAAGATATATTTTTTTTTAAAAAGGGAACTTGGCCCAGTAGATGGCGCCAGTGAGCCACCCCTGAGCATCCTTTGCCTCCTCCAGGAGGGAATGAGGCTGGACCCAGCTAATCTCTGCGGGGCAGAGCCAAGACCCAGGGGCTGCAAATAAATCAGGGAGAAAAGCAGCTCTGGGCACCCGGGAAAGGCTCTCTGAAATGGAACAGGCTACCTTTTGCAGCGACCCATCTAAATCAATATTCGAACTGTTATTTTTATTTTCCATGCATTCAATCTCCATTTAAAAAACACTTGGTGCTCCTCCCAATGAACAGTACAGCGGGGACTCTGAAGAAAGGCAGCCACAGGAAAAGAGGAGTGCCTGTGAGGAGGAAGAACGGTTAGGGTTTGGGGGGAGCCCCTCCCTTCCCAACAGGTTCCTGAGGCATGGTCCCCGGTGGTGGGTCCTCCCACAGGGTCTGCATGACTGCGCTTCCCCTCAGTGCCCGCAAAGTGGACAGAGCACCTGTGTCCTTTGCCGCAGAGACGGTCTGTGGGCACTGACCCTGCCTGTAAGGTCCTGGGGGGGTCCCTGCATCCCCACATCCCCGCACTGCTTGCTGCCTCCCCAGGCTGCCTCACTCACCCCTTTCCCTTTCTGTCTCTTTTCTTGGGTTACAGACACACGTGACTTGGAACTAACTGCACAATTCCTGGCTTTTGTCTTTGCACAAAGAAGGTGCTGGAGGGCAGGAAGGTGAAGAGGGGGCAGGGAGCAGAGCTGGAGGCCTGGTCTTAGCATGATCTCGGTGGGGCAGGTAGCCTGGCTCAGCTGGAGATGCCCCCTGTGGGGCCCTCAGAGAGAACCCCCTCATGCTCTGTGAGATCCTGTTCATTCCAGCTCCTTCTTAGATTTGGAACAAAAACTCTAAGTGCCTTATTTTTAAATACTTTAACTTGTAAGATTTTCTGAAGCCACTTCCACATCCTAAGCAGTGGACGCACCCCCACATCGTCCTCCCAACTGACCCAGCTTCAGTCCAGGGAGCCTCTCCACGGGCCCCGCCTCCGTGTCCCCTCCTCCCGCCCAACTCTCGCCAGTCGCGGGGAAGGTTAGATGGCCTGTGTGCTTAGTTGAGGTGGCCTTGACATCCCCGGGGGCTGCCGTGGCCAATGACACTGTGACGCTTCTAGCCCAGCCCTCCTGCACTGCCAGCTGCTGAGAATTAAGAACCCACACGAAGCTTCTTGCCTCCCCCACACGGCCTGGGCCAGGCCTGTTCCTCCCCTACACTCAGTGGCCCACTGGCCAAACCCTTTTCCACCCATGAGAAACGTTGTGCAGGGTCACCTTGGAGGCCAAGACTCCCACTTACCGAGCCCCCTAGAGTCCCGTGGTGGTGCGGCTGCTCTGGGAAGGCGCTCTGCCGGGGGCTGGGCTGACGGGTTTGCTATTACACGGGAAAGGTCCAGCTCACCGTGCCCAGATTAAAAGTTAAAGCGGGACCTCCCCTCCCTCAACTGGCCTTTCTGGATTCCGCTCAATCCCCCGCAGAGCTGGGCTGGGCCCAGCATTCCGGTGCTTACAACCCCAGCAGCCAGTCTTGAAGAGGGAGTGGTCAGGGCGTGGCTTCGGAGGGCAGCCTGGACACGCTGGGGTGAAGAAACAGAATCCCCCAGAAAGTCCCAAGAGCTGGGAGTTTCCCCACCATCCTCTACCTGCGAGTCTGACCCCAAAGAAGAGCTTAGCTCGGGAAGCCGGGGCTCACTCCCGGAGCCCGAGGCCACACCGGCTCCACGTGCGGCCGGCTGGAGGCAGGGAGCGCCGGACCGGACCGGCGCAGGGGCAGCGGAGCGCAGTCCTGGGCACAGGCAGGGCGCGGAGCCAGGCTGGGCGCCCACTGCTGCGGCTCCGCTGCCTTCTGTGCCCGCGCGCTGGCCCCTGAGACCCTGCGGCAGCCTGTCTCTAGATGCTTCCACCCCTGCTCACCACTGAGTGTTTGTTTTGTTTCTCTCCAGCAGGGATATTCTTTACGTTTTGAGTCCACGGCTTTTTAATTGGAAGTTTAAAGCGCGGTAACTGCGCTGCTGGAAGTGGGTGCGTGAGTGTAAGAGCGGACACCTGCTGAGCAATGATCAGAATTCCCTACGGGGACCTCCCTCCCTCTCTTTGGTAACTTGAAACCTTAAAATTATACTGTTAAGTGATGGACAGTTGATAAATATTCAGATCATTTCTAAATAAGATAAAACACTGGAACATTAATTTCTGAACATGTGTATCTACTTTTAGCTTCTCGTTAGAGACTAAAGGTATCTGGGTCTGTTGGTAAAATGTTCCTTTGCCATGTTGAAAGCCCTGCTGCCCCGTCCTCAGGCCCCAGCCCTACTCGCTGTCTCTGAGGCTGTGCTATCTACCTGGAAATTGCTCTGGGCCCTGAAGTCTTGGTTTCCTCCAGTGTCTGGCTACAACTCTGCACACCGATGTTCCCAATCTCCTCTCCCCCTTTCTGACTTGGCGTCACTGAGAACTAAAGAGGCCCTTGTCCGAAGCCCTGCACCTGAAGCTGGAGGACCGGACGTAAACTCCAGAGGAGTCACCTCTACAGACCACAGAGGGACAACTTGATCTGCTGCTGCACGGGCCACTCTGAACACTCCCTGGAACACCCATGACATCCCAGAGTCATTGAAACCACAAATCAGTCATCAAAATCACCCTCATAACACCGGCTAAAGATGCTTCCAGCCCAACACCTGGAAATCTTTTTAAAAAATTAATCAGCCCAGCTGGTGTGGCTCAGTGGTTGAGCTTCGACCTATGAACTAGGTCACAGTTTGATTCCCGGTTAGGGCACATGCCCACATTGCGGGCTCGACCCCCAGTAGAACGCATGCAGGACGCAGCCAATCAGTGACTCTCCCATCATTGATGTTTCTTTCTCTCTTCCTCTCTCTGAAATCAATAAAGGCATATTTAAAAAATTGATCAAAGAGAGAGCGAGGAAGGGAGAAAGAGAAAACATCAATTTGTGGTTCTACTTATTTATGCATCATTGGTTGGTTCCTGCATGTGCCCTGACTGGGAATCGAACCCACAACCTTGGCATATGCCGAGGACGCTTTAACCAGCTGAGCTACCCAGCCAGGGTTAGAAATCTTCTTGGCCAACTGCCCTCTGGACTCAAAAATGGAGTTTGGAGTTTGTTCTAGTCATTAATGTTCATTTTTGTTTCCCAGGAATGCGTCTCATAAACGCCTGACTACTGGCAGCACAGGGAGATCGGTGGTCACTCTGGGCCTGGGGGCAGGCTGAGTGGGGAAATAATTCCAAGGGCACAGTGCTTCTTTCTGAGGCGACGAAAATATCCTAAAACCAACTGTGGTGACGGTTGCACATGCTTGTGAATGGGGTAAAAGTGACTGACTTATATATTGAATTATATAAAATGCAGGTTCCTGGGGCTCCCTGCCAAAGGCTTCACACTAATGTGGGACTGGGGTGGGGTGGGGGGCAGAGTTCAGGGATCAGTGAGAAAGGCAGCAAAACACCTGCCCGCACACGGTTCTCCACACCCTCCCCCAAGTCACGCCTCGCCCTTTGCACTCAGCAGCTAGAGGTGCTCTGTGGTTTTAGCAATAACATTGCTTTTCCCGTGAAGGAAAACTGCGCATGGACAAGTGTGCTGTGGTGGGGCCTAGCGCACTCCCCCCGAGAAGCTGCCTGGGCCTCGGGTCCTCACCCTGGCTGCCACCACCCACCCAGCGTGGCTGCGCCCCAGGCACTAGAAAAACGATTTGAAGAGAACACCACACAAGTGTCCGTAAGAATAGACAGCCACCCGGAGCACACCATAGGCCACCTCTACATGGCCTGTCCCTTGGCAGAGACAGTGACACCTGAGGGCACGTCCAAGCAGTGGCAACTCACGGGCCCCGTGCAGCCTGTTCTGTGCACCTGGCTCCCGCATGGCACATGCACCCTTTGGGCAAACACACGTCCAGCACTCTGGTCCCTGCTCTCCCAAAGCTGGAGGCCCACTCACCATTCTGCCCAGTTTGGGGTCCATCGGGCCGGGTTCCAAAGCCTCAGCAGTGCCCCTGGACCTGGACGAGAAGTGGAAAAGGAAACCTCAGGGCACATTTTATACCTTGGTGCCAACGCTCGTCTGTGTCCCACAGCCCTCCTCGCAGGAAGACGAGGCTGGTACAGTGGCCCATTCTATTCACACTGGGAAACAAAGATGCTGCACAGACGTCAGCCAGTTGGGGGGGGGAGAAACAATGGGTCTCCTACACAGACTCGTAATGAGGTAGCGGCCCGGAAGTCATCTGATGTTACTGAGGGCCGCCGGGGCTCAGGCTGCGTGACGACCCAGGAGCTGCACTGTGCATGCGTGCAGGTGTCACCTGTGAGTGGGTGCATGTGCCCAGGCCAGCAGAGCCGAGACAGAGGTGATGGGAGCACACACTGTGACCCTGAGCGGGTGGCAGAGCCCTGCTCTGCGGCCGGGGCCCTCGTGATGGGATGCTGCCTAGGAGCTAGGTCAGGGTCACAGGCCGTGTGTTTGCTCAGGCTGCCACAAACGGAGCAGAAATCCATTGTCTCACATTCTGGAGGCCAGAAGTCCAAAACCAGGGTGTCGTCAGGGTTGGCTCCTCCGAAGGCAGTGACGGAGAGTCTGTCCCTGGCCTCCCCCTGGCTTCTGGCAGTCACCGGCAATCTGGGCGTCCATTGTCCTGCAAACACATCGCCAGTCGCTGCCTTCATTTCACGTGGCATCTCCCTGTCCAAACCTCCCCCTTTCACAAGGACACCAGTCACACTGGAGTGGGGCCCAGGCTACTCAGAACGGCTGCATCGCAACCACATCTGCAAAGACCCTATTTCCAAATCACCATTTTCTGAGGTGCTGGGAGTCAGGACTTCAACATATGAATTTTGGGGGATACAGTTCAACCCTAACAGGTTGTAGGCTTCCAAATCCCCTAGACAGGCCTGTCCCAGCACCAGGCCCACAAATCCAGATCTCCAGGGGCAATCCCTGGGCAGGGTTAGCCTCTGGTCTCTCCCACACTCACGGCGAGGGCAGCCGGGACCGGAGGACGGGTCCATCAACCCTGTGGGTCAGAGTCCGCACTGCGCCCTCTTGGGCAGAGTGTCTGGTGAAGAAATTCTGCTCTTGTTAATGGACCGTCCCCTGCAAGCTGTGCACTGAACCAGCTCTTCTCTGAGGCCTGCTCAGGGAGCTGCAGGTCAGGGGAATCTGCAAACCATGTTTCCACGCTTCGGTGCACTTAGGGGCCGGCCGTTCTCTTATGAGGTAGAGCAACAGCTTCTACCAAGTACAGATCGTTTACAATGACAACCACCAGCCAGAAAGGAAGGGGCTGCACCGGGATCTGCTATGAGCCTGGGTGACCCACGGTCACATTTTGTGAAAAAGTGCAAAGGAAAAGGCAGGCAGGCTGTGAGCAGCATCGTAGGCCGGCTCACTGAACCCCACTGTGGGGACAGAAAAGTAAAATTTCTTTTACCTTCCTAAGTTCTTCGGGCTGCACTAAATGACCGTACTTATTGCGTGTGCATGATGCCTCCTAGGAATGAGACCTGAGGACAAGTGGGACAGTTACGGCTTGTGTGCCCTCCAGAGCTACGGAGAAGAGGGGTGGGCTTGGGACTTCAAAGGGCAGGAAAGTAATTCACAAGATGGAAAGGCAAATGTTTGTAAGTAAATGTTTGCTGGGCCATCTTGAACAAGGGGACACAGAGAGGGCTTTGGTCAAGGACCTGCCAGGTTCCTCCCTGCCTGTCACACCTGGTTCACAGTAACCATACTTACCTACACGCTAGCTCCCTTCCTGTCTAAATCACATAGCAGGGAAGGGAAGGTCAAAGGCAGGGAGAAGGTCAAAGTTTCTTCCTGCGTCTTTTGTTAAAATAACCAGCTAATGTGGGACATTCACACCATGGAATACTACACAGCTGTAAAGAAGAATCTTGTACCCTTTGGGACAGTATGGATGGACCTGGAGAAAATTATGCTGAGTGAAATAAGCCAGGCAGAGAAAGACATCACATGATCTCGCTTATACGTGGAATCTAAAGAACTTAATAAACTGATGAACAGAATAGATTCAATGACATGGAAGCATAGATGAGACTGACGAATGTCAGGGGGATGGAGGAGGGGGGTGGGTGGAGGGGGAGAGATAACCAAAGAATTTATATGCATCTATGCACAACCCAAGGACACGGACAACGGTGGGGAGAGGGACTGGGGAGGGGGATGGGACGGGGTGGAATGGGTCATTGGGGAGAAAAAGGGACATCTGTAATATTTTAAACAAAAATAAAATTAAAAAATAAAAATAACCAGCTAAAAATAACCAACATTTCAACAAAGGCCTATTTGGGGCTAACACTGCCTCCCCTCACCTCTCATGGTGCCCCCCAAAGCCTCAGGGCTGATGCAGACATTAGTCTTCTCTGAAAAGTGATGAATGCAGTCCGTCTCCATGGTCCTTTCTCCAGCTAATGCTACAGTTTATTTTTCTCGGTTTTCCTTGAGACAAATGTCATGGTATCACCGTGATGTAATACAGGGACTTAAAGTCTGTCTCCCTCCTGCAGAGCGACAGTAATGTCAGCCAGGCCTATCACCCACCCCTGGCGCAGCGAGGAGCGGCCCTGGGAGCACTCCGACAGTAAGAAGCCCAAGGAAGAAGCACCTGCTCGTCCTGGGGTGTCCTCCCCTGTCCCCGGCTGAAATGCAGCTGGGGTTGCAGGCTGCAGAGCAGGTCCTGGACCATGAGATGACACCGAGGGCAGAGGCGGCGCCCACAGCAGGCCTGGCCTGGCTGCACAGCCCTCACGCAGCCCAGAATGTGCGTCAGTGAGGTGAAGCCCTGGTTGGTTTGGGCACAGCAGCCTAGCCGACCGATGTCCTCACTAGTTAACACGCTGTGGTTTAAGGGTCCTCAGGTGTCTAGCATAACCTTTCTGACCCAGTTAAAAAGTAGCAAGAGCAGGTGAACCTGACTTTCCCTCGGGTCAGGAAGGTTCCTCTCAGCCCCTCCTCTCCTGGGCCCAGCAGTTGCCTTTTTCTAAGGGAGAGCAGGCAGCTGGTTCTGAGTGACCAGCTCCTGCAGGAGTAACAGGGGAGGGATCGGGCAGACGGGACCAGGCGACTCCTCCGGGAAGGCGCACTACAGACCTCCTGGAGGTTGTGATGAGAGCCCTCTCCTAGGAAAGCCTCCCCGAGGACTAGGACGGGGTGGCTGGTGAGGAAGGGGACAAGGGGACTGCAGAACTCCGGCATTAGCACTGGTGGCGACTCCAGGGCAGGGAGGACCCAGGGAGAGAAGGTGTCAGAGAGGTCTCAGGGGCTAAAGCAGTGATTTCCAGTGTCACCATCCTGTTCCACTAAGTGTAGGTATGAGGGCCCAATAGACAGCACCCCTTTCCCCACCCCAGTTCTGACCTGAGTCAAGGTGGTCAGCAAAGTGGACACACTACAGACTTTGAGATGAATCAAGCCCAGCTTCCCAGATACCCCGGGCTTTTTATCAGCTGGGCCAATACACAATCCATTTTGTTTAAACCAATTTGACTGGATTCTTGGTGACTAGGGATGGGGACAGACCTTCCCTAACAGCTAGGGAGGGCCTGCGAGTCACACTCCTCCTGGGGGCTAGGAGAGGAGATTCACCCCACCTGAAGCCCCACCACACCACCCACCACATGCAGTGTGCTTGTGGGTCAGTCACTGGGCAGTGGCACTTCCAGAGGCTCCACTGTACTTTTTATTTACCGGCACACACAGACTACATGGTCCTTAGTTAGGCTCAGGTTTGGAAGGTCGGCAGGGAAAAGACAAGAGATGTCGTGGTTCAAAAAAGGACAGAGCCGCAGGATGCCAAGGGACCAGAAAGGGAGGCCCCCAAGGCGTCAGGTGACCCGACCAGGTGTTCCAGGTGCGCCTGACTAGAATCAGAGGCAGAGGCGGCGCCAGGTTCAGCACAGCCACTGCTTAGCCAGAATGGACACCAACCAGAACTTTCTACAGAACTCGTGCTGTGAGTTCTGGAGACCACGCCATGCTGAGCACCTGAGAACCCAGCTGACACTCGGGGTCACTGACACGGCAGGACTGCACGTATGTGACTGCCCAGTGCAGGTCACGTGTCACTCAGGGACAGGCTGGTGCTTGTGTCCACTCCTGGAAGTCCGTGTGGTGTGACAAGAGACAGAGGACAGACAGCTTTCCGGAGAGATTGGAGAGGATGTGGGTGGGTGGGGTGGGGGGCCTTCAGTGGCTCCAGGGACACGGAGCCTCTCAGTTCTTTAGCTGTGACACTTCATACAGGTACGCGGCTAGCATTTTGGTTCCTTCTATGTAGTTGTGCCTGATGGAAAGGAACAGTCATCGTATTGGCTGGTGTCCCAAGGTCTGGGCATCCTGGGAGCGTCCCACATCCTGGCTCATGGGCCCTGAGTCCTGCTCGCCTTTAGAATCTGGGCACCTGATTCTCAAGTGCAGGTTCAGCCTGAGTGTCTCAGCAGGGACTGACTGGTCCTGGTCCCTGCCCAGGCCCAGGCTCTGGCCCTGGCCTCATCGAGTACACGTGATCTCACCTAGCTCCCAACTATGAACAGCCTCACCTTGATCATGGCCCTCCCTTGGTTTGTTTGGATCTGAAGTCTCCACCTCATGCGTATCCTAGGAACAGGGTCTCTTCTGTCCCTCCCCTCTGCCCTCCACGGAGGGTCTCTGCCTCTGGGGCCTCCCTTGCCTGCATGGGTCTCTCCTCATGGCTGCCGACCCAGAGATCGACTTCCGTCTCTGTTGGTTAAAGACCCCCATCGTGTCCCTCTAAGCCTTACAGAGCCAGCAATGACATGAGAACTTTAAACAGGAAGATACAGAAGTCCTTCAGGGCTCACAGGGGAAGCAGAGATCAAAAGACCACTGGGCGAGCCTTGTATTGAAGAACTGCCACCACCCGCAGGCCTCCTTCCCTGTCTCGCACCAGAAGTGTTCACTGTCCTCCCCTTCCCCCTTCTCGGCCCCAGGACAGACGGTAGTGAGGGGTCCTGGAAGCAGGGGAAGTGGGAGGAGGAAGAGATGCAGGGATGCCCTGGCTTTCACAGGATTTCTCACTGGTACCCATGAGGAAACCAACCCAGATTCAGGACCGAGGACCCGGAGCCTCACCTATTGAGCTTTTCATTCTGGGAGTGGGCGCCATCGTCGGCGGACCCCACTGGCAACAGCATGACATTCTTGCCTGTGGCCTCCTGAAAAGTCAGGGTCACAGGAATACTGCCACCTTCCCTGGTTAAGTCCGGTTCAACTCCAAAAACTAGGGGAATGAAATGAAAGAAATGGTGAGGCTGGGGCTCCCCCACAGACCTGCTACCCGCAGCACCAGGGCCAGACCGTGTGAGCGCGAGGACAGCAGCCCTTATAGTCGCTGGCAGTGTGGCCCGGCCTGCATACCGACACCCCCCAGAACATCGCTATGTGGCTATGCGCCCACACGATGCGGCAGAGCCCCAGCAGACACACCAAGGGCCCTGGCATCATCCCCGGGAGAGCGTCTGACCTGTTTTCAGGGCTCTTCTCCCAGCCATGTAATGAGGGTGGTTGAAGTCGGACACCCAGGGCTTCCCACCATGGCCCATGTACACCTTGAACTTGTTGGGGCTCTGCAGTTCAGCAAACTTCTTAGTCAAGTACTTTATAACCTGAACCACAAACAGAAGAGACACAATTATAAAGCTCGGCACTTGACCCACTGCTAGTGATCTGCTCTGCAGCAGCTCTACAGTGAGTCCATAAAGGATCTACAATGGCTCTACAGTGAGTCTACAATGGATCTACAATGGGTCTCATTTTTGCTGCTAGACACTGATCTGCATAACTGTGATAACAGAAAAAGGGATTTTATCAAGAATCAAAAGCCGCCCAACCAGCGTGGCTCAGTGGTTGAGCATCAACCTATGATCCAGGAGATTGAGGTTCAATTCCCAGTCAGGGCACCGATCCCTGTAGGGGGCGTGCAGGAGGCAGCCAACCAATGACTCTCTCATCATTGATATTTCTATCTTTCTTGTTCTCCCTCTTCCTTCCTCTCTTTGAAATCAATAAAGACATATTTTACAAAAAAAAGGATTCAAAAGTCAGTTACTTGAAGGTAAAAGGTAATGTTTTAATATCAAGCAATTCACCCTTTAAGTAGATGGTTCCATATGATGATAATATTTAAGCCAAGTTTTTAAAAGTGTTATTTGACCGGCTTTATAAAAAAGACCACATCCGGACCAAAAACAGAGCCAGGTGCTGACCCAGGGACACCTCTTGATCACAAAATGCGAGGACCTCCCAAAGGGGAAGCCCTTGATTCCAGCCTCCAAACCTCCTTGTGTGGGTGACTGCTCCCAGGAAGCCTGGCGGGCCTGCAGCTACCAGAATTTGCCCCTCTGAAGTCTTCCGTCTCTGGAATCTTCCCTCTGCCCCTCACCACAGCCCAGAGGTGGCTCCCTTGGACTCTCACCATAACATATCAGACCTAAAGTCAGCATCTGACCTGAAGCCTCAGGGTGAGGTCAGAGGTCAGGTTTTGGCATGCCTCAGCGGTGACAAAGGTCACTTACATTCATGATGCTTTTTATATGGCCTTTACCTTTGGTCAATTTCTGAACTGCTTATGCTAGTAATTACTGAGTTGGCTGGAGCTGAGGTGGGGATGTGTGGGTTTTGGGCTTGAGTGTTTCAGTTTTTTGGAGGAAAGCCCCTTGTCCCCAAAGTTCTGCTGGTGCACCGCAGCCCCTCCCTGCATCCCAGCGCCCACGTGCCTGTTCGCTGACAACCTCAGGAGTCATGTTGGGCACAAGCCTGATGGAGAACTTGCCGACCACCTTCCTAGGAATCACAGTCTTGGCCCCTGAGCCAGAGAAGGCGCCTTCGATCCCGTGCAGGGAGAGGGATGGGTACCGCCATCTGTGCATCAGGACGTCTTTCTGCAGAAATGACAGAGTGGGTTGGGACAGCACTGTGTGCTCTGAGGAGACGGGAATGTCGTCTGGGAAGTCCCTCTTAGTCACAGCCGGCCAGGTCGGCACAAGCAAGGAGGAGTGCAGACCCTGCGGGAGCTCATTAGTGCTGGATGGCCTGAATGTGAACTTCCATCCAGACCTCACCAACCAGGAACTAGACTAACTCAGTCACAACATGGCTCCCCCAGGAGTTAAGAGCTCACTGCAGCGTGCGCCTGAGCACGGGCTCTGCTAGCTGGTCTCACACTATCTCTAGCCTAGTGCCGGAGACTGTCCTCTCCACGCAAACAGGCTCCCTGCCTCTAAGTTTTGTCTGCATGTGTTCTATGCCTATGCTGTCACCAGTTAATATTAGACATTTCTAACAACCTCTCGGCATCCAGCCCGGTGCTTCTGGGCTCTGCATCATTCGAGGGTTCAGGTGCCCATGGAAATGCCCAGATCTCTGCCAGTCCCTCTGCTCCATCCCCCGGGCGCCTGTGCATGGGGGCTACTGGGAGGCCCAACATGGCCAAAGCAGCACCTTGCAGCTATGTAGCAGGGTCTGCGCCCCGACGTCCTTGGCGTACTCCTTCAAGTCAAAGTCGATCTGCTCGTAGAGCTTCAGCTCCTCCTCCGTCAGGGGCGCCACAGCCTCGTTGATGCCAGGGATGAGGATCTTCCCCTTCCTGTCCACCAAACAGCCTGGGGGGGGGGGGGGGGAAGCACTCAGCATGCACACGGCAGGGAGTCTGGGCTACAACCCAGCAGGACTGGAAGTCCTCACGCAAGAGCCTCATGGTGACGGTTCTTGAGTGCATGTGATCGCTCAGGCACTGTGCTCATAAGTAAATTAACTACTGTAACAACCCAATGAGGCGAGCAGTGCCATCTTCCCATTTTAAGACAGAGCAACTGAGATACAAAGGGGTAAGTGAGCTATGCACGGCCACAGACCAGGACACGCCAAGCAGAGTGGCCCCAGGCCTCCTAAGAAAACCACAATGCTCTCCAATACTGCCTTGTCAATGCACTTTCCACCAGAACTCAGCTGCTCCAGCTGAGGAGGAACTAGAGAGGGACAGAGACTCAGTCCTAGGAGCAACGCTGACTCCACAGGTGGCAGCTACCATCCACCAGGGAAGGAAACGGAACACAAAAACGTGGGGTGAGCAACAGGACATCGGGAAGAGAGCTGGGTCTCCCTTCCAAGGAGCTGACCAAGCAGGAGCCCTCAAAGTGACAGTTACAATATCAAACAGGCAAGCAGATGCCATCTGAGATGTGACATACAACGTTTCCAGAGGGAGGAAGATTGTGGGATTCTAGGGGACAGGCTGGACAGGGCCAGACAGGGCCGATAGAGCAAGGGGTGCCAAGTTGGCTCCTGGAGGCGAGACAGGGTTTAGTGACACCGGAGGCAAGGGTGCGAGGAAGAGGAAGGCAGAAATGAGGCACCCATACCCAATCCTTTAAAGGGAGAAGTGAATGGAGGGAGGGAGCAGCAGAGTGAAAGGGAGGGGTTCACGAAGAGTGCTGGAATGCACCAGATGCTGGTGACAGCCTGGATATATTCCCCCAAATCACCAAGTACTGACTGAACCCCCTTACCCATCAGCGTAATGAGATCCGTCATGGCCTCGTGCACCGAGCCCCCATACACCCCGGAGTGCAGGTCCTTGTCGCTGCATTCCACCTGGACGGAACAAAGGCCGCTCTGTTGGCTGCTTAGAGGGAGCTCATTTTTATCATAGAGGGAGCTCATTTTTATCATGTGACAGTAAATTGAACCAAGTACACTCATAAGACCTGACAGGCAATTTTTAAAATTAAAATTTGCTCCTTCAATGAGCAAAGCAAGGCATTTCCTAAAATACAAAATTGGAATAACAAAAAATACCCTCAGAAATGCCAGCCACAGGCAGACTAGGAATACTAACCACAGGTAAACTGGGAACACTGACCACAGGTAGACCAGAAAAACTAACCACAGGTAGACCAGGAATACTAACCACAGGTAGACCAGGAATACTGATCACAGGTAAACCAGGAACACTGAGCACAGGTGAGCTAGGAACACTGAGCACAGGTGAAACATGCCGCAAGGCAGTTCCCCAGCACTCAGCCTTTTCCCAGTGGTCTCAGGAAGACCCTGCACCAAGCTATTGGAAAGGTAACAGCTACCAGGAAGAAGCCAGCAGGGACCAGAGCCCGAGGACCTGGGGTCAGTCCCCGCCCCGCCGCTGCTGCACTGTAACCAGGGGAAGGCGGGAGCAGCTCTGGACCTATACTTCCTCGCCTGCAGCATGGCAGAGTAGACCACTTATCTCCCAGCCACTGTGTCCCTGCCAGTAACTCGTGCAGCGGGTAGGAAGGAGCCTGCACAGAGTGAGTGCTCAGCGCAGCCACTGTGATCATTCCCGGTACTGTGAGTCCATAAACCACCCTCATGGCAGGAACTAACTTCACCATCAGTCACCAGAGCAGCAGGACCCCCGCCTTTCTCTGTAGAGACTGAGGCTCAGCCCACCGGACAGTGAGTGGCAGGTCCGTCCTCCTGGGCTTCTGTGTCAAGTGCGATGCCCCAGTTCCCTCAAGATCACCCAGTCAAGGGGTAAGAGCTTAAGGGCTGGAACACACTGTCCCTTTTAAAGGAAGTCTTTCTAGAATGCTCTGTGTAAGTCCTTTCCTACATGGACCAGCATGCGCTCTTTCCTCAACTGCTGCAAGACCACCCAGCTTGAGGGTGGAGGCTGCAGCTCTGAGGGGTCGGGCGTGCAGCCCCCAGAGAATCACTGTGGAACACGGGGAACAGCTGATACCTCGATGAAGAAGTAGCAGATGCCCCGGAGGCCGTAGGTGATGCACGGTTTCTTTTTCCCCAGCCAGTAGTTGTCGGAGATGCAGACGTAGTCCACGTCTTTAAAGAAGGTGTCTTTCTGGGCAAAAATCAGCTCGTCCAGGCCCTCGGAGCCCGACTCCTCCATGCCCTCCAGACAGAAGCGGATGTTGACAGGGATTTCCTGTGACAGAGAAAGAGTGTGGCAGGCATTCAGCTTCCACATACTTTACCTCTTAGAGACAACAGACAAGAAGTCACCAAATATTTAGAAATCACTAGTTTCAAACACCCGCACTTCCTCCAGACCAAGCACGCTGGTGGCCTATGTGTGGCCCCCAGTAACCCACAGTCCCCAGGCACTGGGCTCTCAGGGGACAAGCCTGGCTCCAGCCACAGTGACATCCTCACTGAGAGCTCCTTGCAAGCTACTCCTCAGGTGACGTTTCCTAGTCACAGGGATGTCTGCACCCACCAGTGCAGGTCAGGAGTCTCCAGTAAAGCCCGAGCTGCTCTCTGAAGGCCGCACACAAAGACCACAGGAGTCTTCATTTGCACCCCTGTGGCCACCACCAGTGCCCACAAGGGAGAGACTCCTCCTAGTTCAGAAGGCACTCCTGCACTATGACCTCCACTCTGTTCGCACTAAAGTCCCTTTTCCCAAAGAGCAGATGCTCCTGTCTCTCATCCAGCTCCTGCCTGTAGTTTTCCAGGTCTCGCCAGTACTGTGCAGTGAGGCAGGAAGATCCACACACAGCAAGGCCCTCACTGGGACTCAAGTCTGCACAGCCCTGCTCAGAACTGCCCCCGGACAGCACTGCTCATGGCAAACCTCCCCTCCCCACCTCTGCCCTCAGATGGAACCCTTCTGGGGGCCTTGGTATATGGAAGAGGTAAGTGGAGCTGCTCTGGGCGACTGCTCTACACCCGGCCACCCTTCCCCTCCAATGCTCCCAGTCTATGCCCAGCACACAGTGGCCACGGGAGCCCCGCCATCCAGCGGTTCTGGGCCTCAGCTTCCTCCCATGCAAAATGGACCCCTGGCCAGAGGGTCAAGGACCCCAAGCAAATCTACCATTTCACACTCTGATAAATATGCTTGTCTTATAATTTTGATTTTATGATACAAGATAAAAGCAAGATGCAAAAGTCATCTGTACATTTAGCCATAATTAAGTTAAAAACAACTGAAAGGATCAGTAACAAAATATTAAGTCTCTTAGGGTTGAGATTCTAGGCAATTTTTTCTTTCTATTTCTCTATATTTTACAAACTTTCAACAAGGAGTGGATATTTCCTAGTTAAGGAAATATATTTTTAAAAATAAAATGTATTTTCAGGAGGCTTTAAACCACAAAGAGAGTAAGCAGTTTGTCAACTATCGTGGCCTGTGAGAGTGTGGCCAGCACTCTCCATGCGGTGGGTCATCTGTGTGTGGCCTGGGTTCCTACTGAGTCATCACATCAGTGCGACCGTTGAACATTGTAAAACAACTATACCTGCAGTGTTTCCTGAAGCTGGAACACAACCTCTCAGCTAGAATCTGAGTCACTGGGCTGACACCTGAGCGGGGAGCCTGCTGTCACCTATCCCCGTGACCTTTGACCTGGACAAGCCCAGCCTTTTAGCTCAGATGGAAGCAGGTGCACCAGGCCTGACTCGAGGCAACATACCTGACCTGTCTTCTGAAAGGCTTCCAGGGCATTCATCCAGCCGGCTACCGGCCCCTTGTCATCAGTCGAACCCCTTCCATACAGTTTGCCTAGAACAACAATCAGCAAATTCATAACGTAACAAGACAAGGAGACAGACAACAGAGCGAATCCTCAGTGAATACCTGGTAACATTAGTGAAACCACTTGCGACAGTCCTGAGTTTCTCCTCTTGACATCAGAAGCCCCATTTTCATGCTGTCAGGACCATGAGTCTCCATCTGGCATTACTACTAGAATGCCCGGAGAATTTGCCCTCACCTAAGGCAGCCACGTCACCTAAGTAAGGCAGCCACGTGGATGCCTCCAGGTTCCCCTCCCGTCCCCCACGATGGAGCAGTTAGCCATCGCTCACGATCCTGCTGACTCAGGCCACAAACTTCAGACCCAGGTCCAGGAACTATCAGGGGCCAGTGGTTAAAATATACTTCCCAAATCAGCTGGTAGTGATAAGAGCAGGCAACCTGGGCACAGGTAGGAAACACAATGTACCCTTATCAAGAGAATGACAAATCTCACCCCTACCCCAATTTCCACATCTAATTTGATAAAGAATAGAACTACGCTTGTCACTGATTCCTCTTGGGTTCACTGGAATCTAAAAGCACGATACTGCTTCTCCTCAGTGTAAGCAGTCAGTCCCTCCCCTCTGCACCCCGGCTTCTGGGACCCCCAACACAGGGTGGCTGGACTGGGAAAACAAGGCCTACTATCATGTGACACAGAGCACCCGAGGGCGACCAGAGCAAGCCTGGAAGGCCATGCCTGCCTGGGGCTCAGCTCTCTCTGTCCTGGTCAGCCCTCTGACTTCCTCATTCCTAGGACTGTTTTCAAACATTTGGCAGTTTCAGTATGACCCACTCCAAAGCAGTACTAGGCTTACAGCCATCATTACCCTGGGGACTTCCTTTTAAATTAAACCCAGCTTTTCACAAAAGCTGAAGAGCTCTCCTAAAAGCATCCTCATTCCCGTGAGGAACGCACGAGGGAACTGCACGTGCAGACCGCTGCTCAGAGGTATATGAGACAAAGAGGCCTGCTCCCCCCAGCTCCATCAATGCCAGGTCTGCCAAGGGAGTCTGTCTGTCCCTTGCTATCAGGGGAGGGGCTGTGTCTAGGCTGGTGTCATGTGGAGCACGTAGGGGAGGAGCTGTCAGCAGACAAGACAGGGAGGTGGGGGCCCAGTGCCACTGAGTCTCCAGAGAGGTGTCAAGTGGAGACTGAGCTTGTGAGGGCTGCAAGGCTTCAGTTCAGAGCAGAGGGAAGTGTGGCTGAACCAAGGCCACAGAGCCGTTTCCACAGGACGGGAAGGCTTACTCATGTTGTCATAACTGGCCCACATGCCGGAAACTTCTGGAGGACAATTTCTACATTGTGTCAGAACAGTCTGTCCTAGGAATATGGCCAAGGGCATGTCAGTGATTTGCTGGAGCAGCAGCAGGATCGAAGCGGGGCTCCTCCAGGTGCTGCTCCCCTGGGACAGAGTCCTTACCATCTCGCTCTACCAAGGTGAAGGGCTCACTGTCCCAGCCGTCCTCCAGGGCTGCGGGCTGCACGTCCAGGTGGCCATAGATGCACACCGTCTTCTTCAGGGGGTCGGAGCCCAGCTTGCCAAGTAGAATGGGAGGAAGCGGTATCTCTGAGCCATCAGGGAGCTGCGAGGGGAGAGGGAAGCAAGTGAGGACAGCCTCTGTTTAAAAACCTGGCATTCACGGCAGACTTACTAAATACCTTAGCATTCTTATCCCTGTTCATCAGCCTCCCTCTACTGCAGGGTTTAAGATCATATTGCTCAATGAGTTATTAATTAATAAGAAATTACTTTCCTATAATCCAGAGAACAAAGACTGAATTATGCTCACCAACTGTAGGCAATTTTTTGATAAATTTTTAAAGGCAGATTTTTTTTAAACTTTTATACAATAAAGCATGTTATGAAAGGCGAGTTTGGGAAGTAACATAGTTCAGTATTTCCTAAATTAAATAATGGAAGAAAGCTACTGTGATCTTACAGCAGAAGGCAGGTGTTTGGAATCTGTACCCAGACCACAGCTCTGAACAGAAAGGGCCACAGACAGATGCAGTGACTAAGCCACAGGGAGCCCCATGAGCAGGCACTGGGAGCTGGTGGTCCCAAGCTTCCTCCCAAGGCCTTCTGGTCGCCCATGGTCCTGTCAGAACAGGCCAGTGCATAACCATGGTAGTCTCTCTTGAGTAGCAGTGCAGGGACTCGAAGGCAGGCTTAGGGCTTCTCCACACCCACACCAGCTCCACTCTCCCAACAGACACTTTAAAGCCGGGCCCTGCACCCTGTACCAGCTCTCCCAGCTCCCACATTTCAGCAGGGAAACCTGTCACCATACAGAATACCACAGGCAAAAGGCTGGGGCATGGGGTGCAGGATGGTGAAAAGTACACATCCATCTATATCTGCTACCAGGTAAGGATTAGTCACACTAGAACCATCACGCACGTATGCATCAGCCTAGTTACTAGAAAACAGTCTTCATGACAATATACATTAATAAACACACAGGCTAAAATGGTAATGAAGCTAAACTAACAATTTACAATCAAGAGGTAAATGAGCAGCTAGTAAAAATGACAAGCTAATCAGGGCGATCAGGACAAGACCGGTGATGGCTGATGCACGTGTCTCCCCCCAGCTCCAGGGGTTCTGACTACCTCTGGGTGCACTGTACATTCAGGAAAGCACCAGGTGGCCGGGATTCTTGCAGGACCACAGATTTGTCGTCCCAGTAAACTTCACTTATAAATACTAAGTGTAAGGGGTCTCAGTAACCCCACAGGCACCCCTGTGCAGCCCTCACACACATCGCTGGACCAGAATCAGGAGGCACAGGTTTTGTCTCCTTTGCCATGACTGGTGTGGTTCCAGTGGAGACACAGCCCATCTGGGCCTCTGGGTGCTTCCATTCATGAAAAGAGCAAACTGGGCTGAATGTCCACAATAAAACCTGGGGACAATGACCTCAACTGACAGTTATATCATCAGGCAAGAGAACCAGGATAAAGCAAACCTTGCCACGCTCTGCAATATAAATGATACTCATCTTAAAAAATACACGGCACGAAACATGTAATTCACACGGGACTGAAATCGGGATGACTTGGCGTGAGTGGACTGTTCACCTCAGTTAGGAAAAAAGCAAACCAGCCCTGACCAGTGTGGCTCAGTGGCTCGAGGGTCAACCTGAGCACTGGAGGGTCGAGGATTCAGCTCTGGGTGAAGGGCACGTACCTGGGTTGCAAGTCTGATTCTGGTCTGGGTAAGGCAACCAGTCGATGTGTGTGTGTCTCTCTTTCTCTCCCTCTCGCCCTCCCTCCTTTCCACTCTCTCTGGAAAAAATATCCTCGGGGGAAGATTAACAAAAAACAAACAAACAAACAATGTCATTTGTCAGAATGCAGCCAGCACACAAAGTTCCTCTTTCAAGAAAAAGTGCTATTCCTAGCAGTTGGGATGCTGGGGACAGGGTGCAGGGACAGTGGGAGCCTTCATCGTTTTACACCTACGTGGATAGAGTGTAACTGCCTAGGCTGAAAGGAGACTGATTGCTGGGGAATCTCGGCTGTTTTCTAAGGACAGCCTCTGCTCACTTACTCTTGAGTAACCCCCACAGCTCTCCTTCCCGCAGAGAAAGGCTGAGGATGACACAACCTTTGCCCCAGTACAAGGGAGGAACCACACAGAGATTTGCATCCCAATCAGGGCTTTCGGTTGAAAGACAAGCCGGGTGTCTGAACACACACTCATACCTTCTGCTTTCCAATGTCCACCAATTCCACGGAGCCGCCCAGCTGCTTGACGTCCGCAGCGGCAACTTCCATCATCCTTTTGATTTCCCCCCTCTTCTCGGGCCAGGCAGACACACTCTGGATGGCCACCCATTCTGCAAGCTTCTGTTTGTGGACAATAAGCACAAAGGGGCTCTCAAAAAGTGCTCCTTATCCACCCCTTTGCCAAGTTTCAGGCCCAACGCTGACCTGCTACCTGGGGCCACTCCATGCTAGGCGTGCTGGCCAGATGTGGGAGAACAGACCCACCACACCTGCTATTTTGCTAAGATTTTAGAAACCTGCTTTCACTGACCCTGTAGCAAGAACTACAGCATAACAGAAACGTGTCAGAATACGTATTTTTAACTATTAAGCATGGGGCAAATGTGAAATGTACCCAGTCCATAAATACCTCTATACCTAAATCTAATAAAATTACAACTGTAAACATACTTTTGCCCCATCCTATACATACATTTTTAGTTACTTTTTTTTTTTGCTGTGAGAACACATAAGAACTTCTGTGTCACCACGCCATACATTAAACCTCCGGAACTTTCCTTTTTATAACTGAAAGTGTGCCCTTTGCCCAACATCTCCCAGTCCCCCTGCCCTGACCACCACCATTCTGCTCTCTGCTCTCCGAGTTCCTTTTTCCAACTGCACCTATGTGAGATCGAGCAGCATCGTCTGTCTGTAACACTTGATTTAAACAGCATAGCTCACATTAGTGTTCCTGAGCCCCACAGGATTAGACAGGATTGTAAGTTTATTAGAATAAGTAAATATCCCCTTACCTTAATGTAGCGATCCTGATTTTCATCCACATACTTAAACAGGGTCGTGAGGCCCGACATCTTCCAACCAGAGGGCAGACCTTGGAGATTCTTGGGAGGAAAAGGAACCTGTCAATCCTGCCTCCACACAGGGCGCTACTGACTGAGGGAAATGTACACGACTGCTTAGGGTCATGAACTCCTTCCTACCCCACCCTCCCTGCCAGCAGTGGGCAGTCACAGGCAGTCATCATGTAGATTCCAGGAAATGACTGCAGAGGCAGAAATGAAAGCTCTGGGATGCAGAGAGGCTCAGGTTGATCTCCCACCTTTTTCAGAAGGAAAATGTACCCCAAATGGTGTCACAATGGTAGATAATGAAGGAAGGGCCTGGGTTGAGGACAATCTGATGAAAATTAAAAATCGGCACTTCCCAGCAACACTGACTTATTAGCACTTGAAATTTTAATTTGATTTTACTCTCCTGAAGCTCAGAGAACTTTCCACTTGTTATGACCAGAGGCAATCATCACTCCCAGGATCCCAGCAAAAATATCCCAGCCTGCCTACAACACACAAAGCCCAAGGACAGACAGATAAACTCCCTTTAAGGAAGTTGACAATCTGAGTCCAGAAACTGCCAGAGGCAGCATGCGGAAACCCCCATGAAGGCCTGATTAGCATAAGCAACCCCATCTACCTGTGCTCCCTTCCCCAGTGCATTCCTGACACCCAGTTCCCCATGTGTGTGACCCAGCCCATCTGCCCCGCCCCACAAATAAGGGAAAAGAAATCCCCTGATGGATCACCTTTAAAATCTGGAATGCATACAAAACAAAAATGATTCTGGTATAGCCCAGCCTGAGTGGCTCAGCGGTTGAGCATCGACCTAGGATCCAGGAGATCCAGTTTCATTTCTGGTCAGGGCAGGTGCCTGCGTTGCCAGCTCAGTTCCCAGCAGGGGGCGTGCAGGAGGCAGCCTATCAATGGCTCCTCATTGATGTTTCTCTCTCCCCCTCTCCCTTTCTCTCTCTGAAATCAATAAGGATATGTATTTTTTTTTAAATTGTTTTGGTATATACTGAGATTTTCAAAATTGCTTCTGTCCCTTCCTTCAATTGACAACTCCAATCCCATCCAGTGATTGGAAAAGGCTCAGCTATGCCCCAGGGATCCGCAGCATTACAGACCCGCAGCTGCAGGCTCACCAGATGCCACCACGTCCAGCAGTGCTGATGCCTGGGCACCCACACGCTGCAGTTAAAGAGCCAGTTTTGCTTGGTATGGGATTCCAACGTGGTTTCTGAACAGAGCAGTGACTGTGTGCCCTGTGACATGAAGGAGGGCAGGGGGCAGCTGCTCAGCAATACAGTGAGGTCAGTAAGGGCAGGAGATCAGACTGCTTATTCTCGGGGCCTCCTTCCTCCTCTTCGACCACAGGACGTAAAAGATTACAAACCTCCCAGCCAGCTTCGGCCTGAGGCTCTCATCTGACAGAGCCCAGCCAGACAGCACACGAGCGCCGCAGAGGAATCTCATGGGCGTTAACAAGTCAGATTTTCATCCATCTACCACCAAAAATGTAACCAGAAAGCTATCTATGACAGTGTGCTATACTGGGCACTTTTATTTGGGTCCCTGGTCATCAAACAGCACAAACCGCAAACTCGGAGCGGTACGTTCTCATTCATAGCTTGCTCTGTGCAGCCAAGTTTACCCACGGCCTTCCAGGGCCACTCCAAGACGGAACTACTTAAACCGCACCTGTCACCGAAGGACACTAAACAGACCCTTGACCGCAAAGCCAACTCCTCCCCAGGGCTGGGCCAAAAAAAAAAAAAAAAAATCTCAGACCCACTCATCAGGAAAAGCAGGCCGGGCCACGTCCACTTTCTCCCTCGGGTGGCGTCAGGGCTATTCTCGCCCTTCCCTCCTCCCATTAACCCGGACCCGCTGCACCACCTGCTAAGGTGAGAGGACCGTGCGGACGAAAGCAGACCAGCACCGTCTTCACTGCCCTCGGAAGCCGCAGCTCCCGGGCCGGAAGGAAACCTCAGCAGGGGGCCAGCGGGAGGGGCGGGGCTGACCCGCAGCCCGGGGGTAAGGAAACCTCAGCAGGGGGCCAGCGGGAGCGGCGGGGCTGACCCGCAGCCCGGGGCTAAGGAAACCTCAGCAGGCGGCCAGCGGGAGCGGCGGGGCTGACCCGCAGGCCGGGGCTAAGGAAACCTCAGCAGGGGGCCAGCGGGAGCGGCGGGGCTGACCCGCAGCCCGGGGCTAAGGAAACCTCACTCAGCAGGCGGCCAGCGGGAGCGGCGGGGCTCACCCGCAGCCCGGGGCCGTCCACAGCGCCCGCCCGCCCCGCCACCTCCGCCCCGCGCACTGATTCAGGTCTTACGGCAAATAAACAAAATACCTGGTCCGCGGCTTTGAGTCTCTGGAAAAGCGCCGCTAAAACAGGGCGGGAGCCTCCGGTTCGCCCAAACCGGGGCTTTACCCCGCACAGTTTCACAAGCTGCCTCCCCTCACTCCGGGCGGACCCACGCGCGACAAGGGCGCGCAGGTCCCCCGCGGGCTCACGCCGCCTCGGCGCGGGGACGGCGCCCGGGGGCCCCACCGCGGCCGCGGGCAGCCAGGCATCGCCTCGGCCTCACAGGTGGGGAAACTGAGGCCTGCTCGGGCCCGGAGGCCCGGCGCTTAAAGCCGGCGGCAGCCGGGACGCCTGACCCGGGCCCCCGGACAAGGCCGAGCAGCCACGCCGGCCCGAGCCTCCGCCCAAGGCCTCCGCCTGCCGCGGCCCCGAGGGACCCGGGCGCCCGCGTTTCCCGTCGGCGCCAGCGGCGCGCTCCGGGCGGTGGGCGCGGCCCTCCCGAACCCCCGGCCCGGCCTGGCCCGCTGCTCCCCCCCGGCCGCACGGAGCCCTCCGCCCCGGCCTCGGCCCCCCTTCCGCACGCCGAGCGGGGCGCGACTCCCGGTGCGCGGGGACTCCCGACACACGGGCCCGGGAAGGCCGCTCACCTTCCGGCCGCCGCGCCGAGGCCGCCTCACGAGTCCCAGTCACGCCCCCGGCGCGCCCCGCCCACCAACCCCGCAGCCTCAGGACCTGCGTCGCCCCGCGCGCCCCGCCCACCAACGCCGGGCTTCAGGACTAGCGTCGCCCCGCCCACCAATCCCGCTGCGTCAGGACTAGCGTCGCCCCGCCCCCGGCGCGCCCCGCCCACCAATCCCTGGCCTCTTCCGGGGAGCTAGCGTAGCTCCGCCCCGTCCCGCGCCTCCCCGCCCCCTCGGGAGCGATCCAGGGCCCGGGCGCTGACCTGCCTCGGTGCCTTTGGCTCCCTGGGGCCCCGACGTTGGGGTCTGACCCTGTGACCTTTAATGAGGTTCTGAGGTCCGAAGTCGGGGCGCCCACGCGGCATCCCTGAACCCTCTGGCTTTTCAGGGGGGAGTCCCACCCCGGGCTCCTGAGCGGTGCACATGTTGCTGGTGACTCACATTTCCCCTTACATTTTACATCTTTTTCCCTTTGAGATTCTATTTCCATTTATATTTCTCACAGAATTTTTTTCGATTTGCAACATTTTTACACTTGATAGTCTTTTTTTGATGATCCTGTCACACTGCTCTGCAACTGAATATATTTAAATTAATATTTACTTTCCTATAATTAGAAAGTTCTAAGTGTTAAATTTTTCTTCTTGCATTCTCATTACAATTATTATTATTTTTTAACTATATATTTATTGATTTCAGAGAGGGAGGGAGAGAGAAACATCAATGATGAGAGTCATTGATCGGCGGCCTCCTGCTCCCCCCTGCTGGGGACCCAGGGGCCCGAAACCCAGGCATGTGCCCTGACCAGGAATCGAACCGCGACCTCCTGGATCCTAGGTCAAAGCTAAACCACTGAGCCACACCGGCCAGGCACAATTATTATTAATACATGATTGATAAAAAAGACCACACATGCCTAAATATATTACATTTTGGTAAAGACTTTTTAGATATTAAAAGTAATTCATTAGAAATGTATTCTTTAATCACAGTTGTAGGCGGCGGGAAAGACACCAGGTGTCTGACCAGTGGTGTCAGACCAAACCTGGGTTCAGCAACCTCGGTACTTGGGTTCTGGCTAGGAAGGAATTCAGACCCAAGACCCAAACAGAAAGAGAACATTTATTTGTAAAATTAGAGGTAGAAGGAGCAATTCCTAGAAGAAATGGGCTTAGGAAATAAGTTATAGAGGCAAAGGAAGGGCCCTTGGAGCTTTGCTTATGCACCTAGGTGGGTGAGGGGGAAGGTGGGGGCAGGTTCCCAGGAGGGAGAGGCACTGGGTCCTCCATCCTAATGGTTTTAAGGGTGGAGATTTTAGGGGAGGTCCCAGGGGAAGATCTCAATAGAATATTCAGCAGTTTTCCAGGCATGTCCTTTCAGGGCTTTGGTCTCCACTGATTGGTTGGCTCCTGGGCGGGGTCATTATCCAATGCAGCTGGTCCTGAGGTCAGCTGTGGCTGGTTTTGTTGTTTTTCTGAGCCTGGAACCAAAATACAACTGAGGACTAGATGTTATTTCTAGGGAGGAGAGGTCTGGGGGGTCTCAACCACATGACCAGTGATATGCTAGGGGGCAGAAAGGCCAACCTAGGGGCAAGGCCCCACCCTACAATTGCTGGGCACATGGGGCATTCCACCCCGAAGACCTTCTGTACCTAGCCCATCATCCTTGCTCTACTCATGTCTGTCTAACTGCCCACCACATCCCTTCAAGACAAGATGGTGAGGACAACTGGCTTACCAGTGATGGAGTTACATTCAGAGTCATGGCACCATTATGTTGTAGGTGGCAGGAGCGGCACAAGGTGTCTGACTAGCGGGGTCCGACCAAACCTGGGTTCAGCAACCTCTGTACCTGAGTTCTGGCTAAGAAAGAATTCAGAGCCAAGACCCAAACTATAAGAAAACATTTATTTGGTAGAATTACAGAGGTGACAGAAGTAATTCCTAGAAGAAATGGGCTTAGGAAACAAGTTATAGAGGCAAAGGAAGGGCCCTTAGGGCTTGGGAGTGAGGAAGCTAATAGTAACCTGCCAGAAGGGGGAGGGAGAGGCTTGGGCCCGCTCCCAAGTGGGAGAGTGCTGGGTTCTCTGTCCTAAGGCTTTTAAGGGAGGAGATTTTAGGGGCGGTCCCAGGGGAAGATCTTAATAGAATATTCACCAGTTTTCCAGGTGTGTCCTTTCAGGGTCCAGGCCTCCACTGACTGATTGGTCAGCCCCAGGGCGGGGGTTATTATCCAGTGCAGCTGGTCCTGAGGTTAGGCATCTGAGCAGCCAAAACTTGGCGCCCTCAGACCTCTCTGAGCCCTCCTTTAAAAGTCTTCTCCTGCCCCCAGGTATCTCTTGGAGATTAAGTAAATGAGGGGGTTAAACCACCTAAGTGTGCACAGCTCAGGATGCCCAGCAGGTGGCGCTACAAGCCTTTTCTTCTTGGGTAAAAAATGCAGATTGCTCAGTAGGGACAGCTTTGATCTTGGCTTCAGAAGCTAATGGGTTTCTATTCTTCTCTGCTGGATTTTGGGGGAACAGGGCCACTGTGAGAGAAAACAAAGCCGTATGAGGATGGCTGGCCAGAGGTTCGTTGCTTTGGAAGGAGAAGTGATGTGACTCATTCTGAGAATTTAAGAAGTGTAAGCATTGCGTTACTATTGATTATAGATCCACTTATAAAACATTAGATCAAGATGCCAATTACCATGGTTTCCAGTCCCCAGCAGGAGACACAGAGCCTGGTCACCAGAATCTGAGTCAGTTCTCTGTAACCAAGCTTAACTCAACACCCAGACAGCGGGCACACCCATTGCCCTGGAAAACAGAATTTTCCTGGGCCCAGTGGCCTCTGTGGAGAGCATAATGATTCTCCAGAAACCGGGTGCAGAGAAGTGGCAGGTCACCAATGAGAGAACACCTGCCACGTAGGTCAGTGCTAGGAAGAAAGCGGAGATCGGGGCAGGAGGGAACGACAACAGGTGGCCTCCTTGCTTCCTGGGCTCCTGCTTTCATTCCCACGGCATCAGCCACTCCACTTGTCCAGTCCCAAATGCATGTATGCCTCTGGCCTGCAGGACTTCATGGTCAGTAGGCCATTGTTCATGAGGTGACCAGTGATTACAGGGGAGGGGAGGGGGGAATGTGGCTGTAAAGGGGCAGCGTGAGGGCGTCTTTTGGGTGATGGAACTCTTCTGTACATATGGCCACGTGAATTTGTACATGTTAAAATTCATAGAATGGTACCCATGCTCACACAGAATCAATTCTACTGTATGTTAATTAAGAAATAAAATTGTAGAAGCTAATGTCAGGTAGAACTTTACAGATGATTATCGTGAACTTCAAATAACAGGTATCAGCAAGGCCCCCATTAGAGCAGAATTCCTTAAAGCTCCCAATGCCAGCTGCACATTTTCTTCCGTTATACAAGTAAGATATTTGGTTTAGTCATGGGAAAAACAAATAATGTAGGGACGAGAGAGGGATGTTTACTGCTACTGCTTCTAAGCAACAGTGACTGAAGGTTCAAAAAATGAAAGACATAGGGATTGGAAGGGTGACAATAAAACCTCATTATTTGCTTGCAGGGGAGCAGGGAGACTAAGAAGTGAAAAGGGATCGAACGCCCTTCCCAGCACAGATGTTCTGGCCGGAGGCTGGCCTGAGCCAAGAAAGAGCATTTGGAAGTGAACTCTGCAGTGCTAACATTAAGCAGGGCTGGACTCTGCTCTGCCCAGAAAGAGGCCATTGTTTAGCACCGAAAGTGACAAAGCTCTGAGAAGGCCAGGAATGTCAGGCGCCAGGACCGAAAACACGACACGTTGTGGGGGGAAAGGAACACCCCGAAACGTGCCTCCCGACTGCACTGTAACAAGACAAGCAAGCGTGTTATGCTGATGAGATGCTCGCCCTCTGATGGGACAGAAATCACAGAGCCTCCTGGTGGGGGAACCTGCCGCCAGCCCCCCGCCCTGATTCCCACAGTCACATTCACGTGTCCACTCCTGCCAGAGGAGCGGGAAACAGGCAAGCTCCCAACTCAAAGTCAACGAAGCTGGGACCTTCCCTGTCCCCTCGGGGTCTCTGCAGTCATGTCCGGAGCACGCTGGGCCTTTGGGCAACCAAGCAACTCCTCCCCGCTGAAAGCGCAGCCCGTGAAGGAGCAGGGGAAGCGCATTTGGCAGAAGGGCTGCGTGAATAGCGGCGAGAATGACAGGACAGACGAAGGGACTTGGCGGTGAGGCTGGAAAGGGAGGCGGTGTTGGAGGAAGGCGGCCCTGTGGGATCAGGTGAGGAAGACGCTGAGCTCATTGGTCTGAGGGTGGAGGGCAACCACCGGGAGGGCTGGAGTCACTCCATTCCTTGTGTTGGCTGGCATTTGCTGGGTGGGATTTTCTTCCTGAGTATTCATGTACCGTGGCAAGCATGCAAAATACAGTGTTTGTCACGTTACGAAGACATTGCTGGTATGTGTTAGTTGCAATCAGAACGGCCCTCGACCGTGCTTTATAGAGAATCCATTTTCTGATGTCACAGGAGCCACCATGCTCCGTCTGGAGGCGCTCTCTCGTGATCGCCTGATATTTTATTTTATTCCCAGGTGTTCTAGCAGGGACTCAGGTGTTTAAACACCCATGTTCATAGCAGCATCATTCACAATAGCCCAAAGGTGGGTCAACCCAGGTGTCCACACACAGGACTTGCTAACAGCACGTGAGGACTGAGAGGGCCGGATAGGACCTTCAGGGACAGGGTGGTGGTGAGCTCCCAGCACCAGGCCAGCGTAAAAGCGCTCCCCAACCAGAAATGAACTGCGTGCAAGTCCAACAAATTTAGTTTTCACCGTGATGATCATGTCATTGCTTTTCATGAAATACCCAAAATAAAATGATTTTAAGTGCTTTCAACAAAGAGTTTGTGTTTTCATGCCATCATGTGCCCTCACAATGCCCATCGAAAAATCCACTCAACATCTTATGTCATCAGGGGGCCGCAGACTAAAACAAGAATGACATACTCCCACACACCTATTAAAGTGGCCAAAATCCAAAACACTGATAATGCCAAATGCTGGCGAGGCTGTGGAGCAATAAGAACCCTTGTTCACTGCTGGTGGGAACAAAAAAATGGCACAGCCACTTTGGGAGACAGTTTGGCAGTTTCTTACAAAACTAAACACTCTGACCGTAGGATCTAATAGTTGCATTTCTTAGTATTTACTCAAAGGAGTTGTGTCCACACAGAAATCTGCAAGTGGACATTTATTTCAGCTTTACTCACAGTTGCCAACACTTAGAAGCAACCAAGGTGCTCCTAGGTGGGTGATGCATAAATTAGCTGGTGTGAGTACTCTCAGCAGCACTGGGAGGGCCTAAGTTGATGGGGGTGAGGGGAAGTGGGGGTGCTCTGACACTCTGGCTTCTCACGTGCCGACATTTAATACCCCTTGGTAAGGAGAACCTAATTCCAGAGATGTCAGTATTTTCAGGACATTTACTTGGCAAAGTAGCTGCATCCAAGACATTGAGGCTTTTGGACTTTAACCGCCTAGACCCATGAGCGAGCTGAGCGCCTTCTCCTTCCGTGGGCAGGGGAGAAGGCCCATGTAGCTGACCAGGTGCCACGCTAGGTGAGCAGCTGGGGCTGCAGACGGTCCCGGGCAGCTTCACCTAACCAGGCAGCACTCCTCTCCGAAAACAGTTGCATGTCATTTGCCAAAAGGGAAATAAATTCTGGAATGTCACCCTTTCCTAAGGGCCCCTGTGTTTCAAGGCCAAAGAGCATGGTACATTTCCCCCCGAGAATATAAAGGGCTAGAGGCGGAGAGGCACCCTTCACCTGCGCGTGCATGAAGCCGGCTGTGTGTAAAGTGTGCGCAGGCCAAAGAGGGTGCAGGGCAGAGGGACAGGGGTTGACCTGAGGTCCCACCTCTCCCTCCGCCCAACAGGCAGCTGTGTCTGGAGCTGAAATGAAAATACAAGCAGGGAGGCAAAAAAAAAAAAAAAAAAGCTTAGAAATTTCCTAAAGTTTACTCCCAAACAACGCCGTGCAACTGGGGGAGGCTTGGAAACCCCAGAGGCTTGTGAGCAGAGGCGAGCCCTGCCAGAAGCTCAGCAATTCACTCTGCGCAGATTTCCCGCAACCTCAGCGCACAGCAGAGCGCCCGCGAAGCAGCAAAGACTGTAGTGACGCGGGGAAAACGACTCCCCCTGCAATACCCGGCCCATCGACACACACCTCAGGGCACAGTGTTGGAGGGCGGATACCTTTCTCCAGCCACGGATGAGCGAGGTTTCCTGAACCGTCCCCACCCTCCACGGTTAGGTTACTGCCAACTCATTGCTGCTATAAACTGCGCTGCAAAGACATTCTGACGCTACAACTTTGCCCGTGTCCTTCAAGAACGCTTAATTCTTCCCTGGCCAGTGTGGCTCAGCGGTGAGAGCGTTGCCCCGAGCACCAGAGGATCTCGGGCTCGATTCCAAGTCAAGGGCACGTACTTGGGTGGCAGGTTCGATCCCCGCCGGGTCGAGGAGTGTGCGGGAGGCAACCAATTGATGGGTCTCTCGCTCTCTCCTCCCTCCCTCCCTCTCTCTAAAAAGCAATGGAAAAAATATCCTCAGGTGAAGATTAACAAAGCAAAGAAACAAAAAGAATGCTTAATTGCCCTCACTCAGGGAAAAGCAGTTATTGAGCTGTACCCACTAGATGACTTGGGCACTCTAGGGAAGGCTGCAGAAGACACCAGGCATCGCTCTTTGTTCTGTTTTGGTCTGCTTTATGGTTCTAAGCGCCTGTCTCCTGCCCGCTTGGCACCCTGGCCTCTGTGGATGACTCCCGGAGGGCCCCACACCTGGACTCCCACCCGGGCTGGCTCCTTCCCCTCCAAACAAAACTCTCATTTATAAATGGGGCTGATCTCACCCAAGACAGAAGCAAGGTAAGTGCCTGGACGCAGGAAAGCCCACGCGGTGGTGTGGTTAACCCTTCTTTAGCGGGGAATGAGTCTGAGTAGAAGCTTTTTTGTTTTGAGCGGGATGGGCGTTCGGCCATCCCTCACTTTCTTCAGGCGGACCCTCCTCGCCCCCTAACCCCGTCGCAGGAGGCCAGAAACTGCCTCCGTCTGAAAGGCAGCCGCCCTCCCCTGCGCTGTCACCCCCTGCAGATGTGGAAGCCACCGCTGGGATGGGCCGCAGAGGCGCTCGCGGGAAAGCTAAGCCCAAGCGAACGCCTTGTTCTTCATGACAAACGACGGGCGATGCTGACAGGCGTTTGAAAGGTCCTCGGCCTGTGGCGGATTGCTTCCATCACTGACTCTGACACGCGTACGACATTCACGCCCTCACTCCTAGAGGGGGAAATTCCAGCATCGAAACGGGAGTCAGAGAGCATCCAGCCCAGAAGCAGGTGAGTGGGCCTCTCACCTGTCCTCCTCCTAACAGATCCCGTGAAAAAGGCCGTGCCCTTCTCTGTGACGTGCTACGGCCTCCTCGCCGGGCTGCTGGGGGAACCATGTGAGCTAACGGTGCGAGTATACTAAGTACAGACGAGCCCGGCCGGGCGTGGCTCAGCGGTTGAGCGTCGACCTGGGATCCAGGCAATCAGGGTTCGATTCCTGGTCAGGGCACATGCCCAGTTGCGGGCTCGATCAATGACTCTCTCATCATTGATGTTTCTATCTCTCTCCCTCTCCTTTCCTCTCTCTGAAATCAATAAAGATTTAAAAAAAAAAAAAAAAAGTACAGACGAGCATAGGTGTGTTTGTTGCTGTTGGAGTCTTTGTAGAAAGAAACGTATTTCTGTGAGCTCAATGTAGGCGGGCATGTGGCAGAATCAAGCACAAATAAAGCTACTGGGTATAATCAGAGTCGGGAAACTACAGAAATGTACTCCCCCCCCCCCCCCCCCCCAGTAACAGCCCCCGAGCCAGCTACTCATATTCTGTTCTCGGTGACGAGTTCAGCTGTCAACACGTGCGTTCAAACCCGAAGGATATGTTCAAACGTATCTGTAGCCCTGCGATGTGTTCGCGGTGTTCAGCGTAGCCTCAGGAAATCAGAGAGAAATATTTATGTGTTAAAAGAAAGATTCTCAAGGAAAATTCTACCGGGTGCTCCACGTTTTCTGATCTTCAGAGGAAAGGCTAATGTCTTCTGCTCGCTTCTTCAGATTAGGTGCTGGGATCACAGCATAAAACAAGCGAGTCCAAAGCCTCTCATCCAATGGCGGCAACCAAGGAATAAAGAGCCTGGTCTCCGTGCTTAAGTAAGACGGGCAACCCTGATTACGCGGGATGTGTGCTCTGCTCTGCTGCGGTGGGCGCCTGAGACCTGGGCGTGGGGCAGAGGCCCCGGCCTGGACCGCAGGGTGTCTTTCATCTGCTCACAGGACGTTCCCCGTTGGCTCTACAGACCGAAACTTCCATCTCCTTCAACCAGGGGAACCGCCTTATGAGTTTTGTGTGAATTAGGCATGACTGAGGGATCACTGCCCCCGGCCATTTCTAGTAGTATGACTTCAGTTTCCATAGTTTGGGTCAGGGGGTAGGGAGAAGTGGTTCCTGAATTTCATTGCTTTTAAGGGGTCAACACCTATTCAAATCAACTTGATGTGAGGCCAGCACCAGCCCAGGCCCCCCTCCTAGCTCTGCCCACACCCTTCCCCTGACCTGCAGCCCCGTGCCAGGCCCCACAAGGCTGCTGTGGGCCTCCACACAGCAGGCAGGGCCCCTGGGAGATGAGACGGGGCTCCTGCTTCCTTGTTCATTAAGCCACAGCCTAGCATTTTTGTTGTTAACGTGATAATTTATCTGTTTCTCTTTTTGCTGGTCTAGGGAAATAGCTTTCGAACCAGCTGGCCTATAGGGGGTACTATGATGTGAATTCCCTCCAAAGCCCCCTTTGACGGGTAATTTTTAAAGGTTCCCCCCAGGTGAGCCCCCCACCCCCCGGGAACAGGGCCTGGTGAGCTGAGCTCTGGTGGACTCCAGCCCCATGTGCCGCTCGTGGCTTGCAGCCTGAACAACAGGGCCCCACACAGGCCCTGCCTTCCCGGGTTTGATTTCGCCTCTAGAGAGCAAGCACCATGACTTCTGCCCTAAAACAGTGCTGAATGGTCGAAGGACCTCTTCATTGTGGGCTTAGAATTTTCTTTTCTTCTGTGTACTCTTCTTTTAAAAATGCCAAGAGAAGTGTGATTATTGACATATTTTAAAAACTTGCAAAAGAAAAGCTCACCTTGCAAATCCTAACTTTGGTTTCAAGTTCTGCTTCCCCGTTTTTTGTTGTTGTTGTTTGTTTAATCCTTACCTGAGGATATTTTTTTCCATTGCTTTTTAGAGGGAGCGGAAGGGAGAGAGAGAAAAACAGTGATGTGAGAGAGACACATCGATTGGTTGCCTCCCACATGCACCTGACCTGGCCGGGTATTGAGCCCGCAACCGAGGTACGTGCCCGTGGCCAGAACTGAACCCGGGACCCTTCAGTCCACTGGCCAACGCTCTAACCACTGAGCAAAACCAGGTAGGGCTGCTTTCCCCGTTTTTATTCTTAGGTTTGGAACAGTGAGTGTTTACGGTTCTTTATCTCACCTTCCGTCCTATTCCTGCCCTCCCCCATAACCTTTTGGGGAAAGGGGATCGGTCACCTTTAGGCCATCATGTCGGGGTTTGAAAGCAGGGTTCGAAAGCTAAGATGCCTTCTGTGCTCCACACCATTTGGAAAGGAGATGACCAAGTGCCTACAGCCAGCCTAGAATAATGTTCTCACGTGGTGCTTGAGGTTGGGACTGGGTGTGCCCTGGGGGTGGGAGGGCTCGTCACAGGGAAGGGACAGGCATTACTGCTCTGGACTGAGTGACCCCCAAATCCCCAGGGTCTGTGGCGTTAGGGAATATCTGTGGTGCACCTGAGTGTTCATTAGTGCTGAGCATTATTTAGTGTGGTGTCTCACAGTCTCTGGAGAGGTCTACCATTGAGTTGTGAAATGAAGTTAGCCTGTGAGTTGCAGACTAGACAAGAGTGGGAAGCCGGTTCCCAGGGACACTGACAGGATGCTCCATCAGGAGAGTCACTCCTGTCCCCACACTCAGGAACGCATGTGTGGAATGGAGGCACAGCACAGGCCAGGCGGACTGGGACAGCCATGGCTGGCATCTAACAGGCCCCGAGCAAGCCCATGCAGAGCAGTGCAGGAGTCCTGGGCCCTCAGCTGCAATGGCTCAGGGCGGAAGGCCCACGGGGACTCCCCTCTGGAGCCCGGCTTTCAGGGAGTGGAAGAGCAACGTGGTGGCGGGGAGGGGACAGCTGTCAAGCACCAGGGACAGGTCTGCCCGCCCAGGCGCCCGCCTATTTCATGTGATGGCTGGGACAGAGCATTGCAGCTGGCTTCCCCAGAGAGACCACATTACAAATAGACCTAAATGCAGATTTAGACACGTTTAGTGAGCGCTTTCTCCTTGCCAGGGGGAGGCAGAAATATTTAAAGGGTGCTGCGCTTTTCACCCATGGAAAGGACACCCCGGAGTTTTTGGCAGCCTGGGGCGGGGTTGGGGGTGGGGAGTGCGGGCAGCTCTGGGTTCATGGATTCAGGAGGCTGCCTGGGCAAGGCGGGCACCAGTGGCCACAGCGTCCCAGACCGGCCGGCCCCTGACCAAGGGTCTCACCTGTGGAGGGGCGCTAACCGAGAGGGGGCGACGCAGACGGGAGGCGAATGGGGGGCGGGACAGAGCGCAGCCGGGGGTCTCGGTTTGGGGCACCCGGGGCGGGTTTACCGAGGAGCCAGGGAGTTTGAATCTGCGCGGATTCTGTGAAAGCCACGAGCTGGCCTTGGAGAAACGGTGCAGGAGAAGTGGGAAGGGCGTGGGGTGCAGCGCGGAGCGGGGCGCGACCCGCAGGGACCCGGACCAGCCTGCGCGGGCGGCGCGCGCCCCCTTCCCCAGGGCGCGGCGGACACCCCCGCCCGTCCCGGACTCCCGGCAGGGAATCCGGCCCCGGCCTCCCCGCCCCGGCTCGGCCTCTCCCCGCGCCCCCTCCCCCGCGGGGCCGGCAGCCGCGGGGCCGCGACGGGAGCGCAGGGCACCGGCTGCGGAGCGGGCGGCGCGCGGGCCATGGCGCGGGCTGCGGGCGCGCGGGGCCGGCCGGGGCGGTGCGGGCGCCGGCGGTGCGGGCGGGGCGCGCTGGTCGCCTGCGCCGCCTGGACCGCGGGCTGGGCGCTGGCGGCCGCGCTGCTGCTCCGCGCGCACCCGGGCGTCCTCTCCGCGCGCTGCACGGACGACGGGAGCCGGCGCATCCTGGCCGCGCTGGTAGGTCCCGCGGCCGCACTGCCCGCGCCGCGCGGGGGACGGGGGGGGGGGGGGGCGCGCAAGTCCCAGTCCGCGGGCGCGCGAGGGGTGGTCTCTCTCCCCACGTCCACAAAATTGGCCCTTTGTCCCACGAGTCTCCCGGCGGACCGCTCTCCCGCCCCCCGCGCGCGCACAGAAAGTTTGCGGTGGGCTCCGCTCTCCCCGTGGGCAGCCTCCTGGGGCCCGTCCCGCTCGGGGCAGCGGGGTCCGGGCGCTGGCCTGGATGCGGGCCAAGATGCCTCTCAGCTCCCAGTTATCCGGCTCGGGCTCCGGTCTGCGGGTCCAACCTGGGCTTCGCCAGCCTTGCGGAGGCTACGGGCCCTGCCGCCTGCGCCCCGAGCCGCGCTCGCCCCCCGCGCCCCGTGCGCCCGCGGGACCCCAGGCAGAGCGCGCCCCCGGGAAGCGGCTCTGACCGCGGACCCCGTCCTGGGGTAGTGACCGCAGCCTCTGCCCCTCGGGAGGGCGATTGCTCCTCGGCTGGGCGGGGCAGCGGTCCGCGCGCCCTGGGCCCAGATGCTCACCCGTTGCTTCCCAAACGTTGGCTGCTCCTCAGTCTCGGTTTGGTTTGGCAGGTTATGCGCATTAGGAGAATTGAACGAAGGTAGAAATCCCCAAAACAAAGCCAGGAGAGACGAAGATAACAGCTACCACTGTTACGCTGATTTTTGCCGCGTTTACTTATTTCCCCAAACAGTGAGCATCTGAGCATCTGGTGTGAAAAGTGATCTGTTTTCTAAGAAATCTGCAAGCAAGGCATGGAAGTTTCGGCCCAGTTGCTTACATATGGGTGGTGCCTTTGAGACTGTAGGTTTTCAGAACAGGGTAGCATAAAGGTTTTCAAGTAAATGATTGTTTTTTATATAAAAAGTGAGATTGGAAAAATTTAAGAAATAATGAGTGAAACATACCGGCTAAAGCAATCATATCTCCCAACTGAGCCTGACATATGTCATCATGAATTGATCATAATGTAAATGAGACACTCATCATTGATTCCCTCCATCCTACATATCATCTGTCCATCCACTCATCCATCCATCTGTGCATCCATCTATCTATCCACGCAGTCATCCGTGCATCTACCCATGCATCCATCCATGCATCTGCCCATGCATCCATGCATCCATCCACCCACCCACTGTCACACTGACGTTCTATCAAGATTTCCTCAGTAATCCATCAAAAACTTCCTTTCATTTTGGGGGGACTGATTGTTTATAGTGAACAAAGATTAATATGTAGTTTGGCCAGGACAGAATAGTTCTGTTTACAAAAATAATATAAAACAACCTTTTAGATTAAAGTAAAAGATGAACTCCATTTTTCATTTATTTACCTTTGGCTGAGTGGGGAAAGGCTGAATGGGAATGAAATAGCCTAATATACTTTAAGTAATCGCTAATCATGACTTTCCCAGCATTTCAGCCCATAAATTAAAACCAGTTCTGATGCGAGGCTCTGCCAGTACCTCTCCAACAGCAGCCCTGTGGGGTCGTTTTTTGGCTGACCTAAAGCTGAACAGGTCAGTCCTACTTCTGAGGACTCTCCTTTCCTGTCACCTAAACAACGATTTGAAATACCAGGTCTGTCTTCTTAAAGTTCACCTGCCAGGTCTCCGTGAACTAACTTATTGGGGAGCACTATTTGCACGCCTTATCTGAGGCCATGATTTCTCCCACATGCTCAGGACTTGGCTTTCTCTCCCTCTTTTCCTGCCGCACCCCTACCTTCTCCATTCTGACCTGTTGATGTGAGCCCCTCACAGCACCCTGGCTCCCTTTCCTCCAGGACACTGCACTAGCCCGAGGTCTGAACAGGACCCCAGCCTGCAAGCCCAGCTTGCTGGGCCCTTGCTGTCCCCCAGAGGCTGGCACTGTGGCCTCCCAGGGCTCAGCTGAATCAAGCTCCTGTCTCTGGGCTCCCCAAGCACTTTCAATTCATTCTGCCGGTGTTTATCCTTCGTAATAACACTGGCTGTTAGTTTCTGACTGGCCTCCAGACTCTCATTAGCTTTCCCTCTGAATACCGGGGCACAGAGGGAGGAACTGAGCTGAGCCAAAGGGAGCCCTCTCTCTCTGGCAGGGCAGCAGAGTTGTGGGCAACGCCTGGCGTGTTCCCAGGCCCCCAGCACACAGGGGCATCGCCGGCCTGGGGGGGGGGAGTCTAGCTGAGGCTGAGATGGTGCAAATGACAAAGGTGGCTGAAGCACTTAGATGGGAGCCAGGTCTGCTGCCAGCCCCAGGCCCTCCCCACCTCCTGAGGGAGCCCACCACACTCCCTGGCCCTGCAAGAGCCAGCTGGCCTCATTCCAGAGTGGAGCCCTGGGTCTGAGAGCTTTGGATTTTTCTAGTCAGACTGCAGTGCTGCTCTGTACTGCGGCTCTTCAGCTCATCCCATAATCAAGACATCCACATGCCCCCTCTGACTGCCCTGGGAGGTCCCTACAGCCCCACCAGAGGATGGTGCCAGGAGGCTCTCCAGGCCCAGAAACCTTAGGGAACTTTAGGCTGAGCTTGGTAATCCATGTGCCCAGCCAGCTCCTGATCTGCAGGCAGAGCTCTTCACGCAGTGCAGAGAGGGCCAGGCTGCGGGTGCCTGTCTGCTTCCCCAGGACAGGCACTGTGCTAAGTAGTTTTACTTGTATCATTTCATTTAATCCCCTCAACAGCCTCTGGGAGGCATGTGCTTTGACTGTCCCCTTTTCACAGAGGGCAAAACAGAGCCCCAGAGAGGTCAGCTTGCCCTGATTCGTGCAGTTAGTGCGCGTGGAGCCAGAGTGAGCCAGGTGCAGTCTGATAGGAGAGACCCTGGGACAGTGAGTGGCTCCTTCAGTGGGGAGAACAGTCAGTAACCACTGGGCATGGTACAAACAAAAAAAAACAACTACTGGGCATACTTAACCCTCCGCGCATACTGCATTCAAAGCAGCTCAGAACTGTTCCCGAGGACTGTTACTCAGAGGCTTCGTTCCCTTTGGCCAGTTACTCTGGATGGGATTTGACTTAGCTGCCTGCATTCGGGTTCCTTTTCAGTAGGACAGGCTTGTCTTTCTCTGTGATGGAAACCCAGGGCCCCAGCGTTCATCCAGGGCGCATGCCCGGAAAGACTTCATAGGCGGGACATGACTGTTCTCCCGAGAGCTTCGCCACGATTGTGAGTTGCACCATCTAAGCCGTCCAGGGCCAGGGAGGGCTGTAGGTGGACGGCCAGTTGCTCTGAGATTCTGCACAGGGTCACTGCGGGGGAAGGAACTCCATCCACCGTGTGACATGACAACCGCTAACCACATAGGCGGTTAATGCTCCTTAAAAACAAAAACAGCCTGGCCAGCATGGCTCAGTGGTTGAGCGCTGACCTATGAACCAGGAGATCACCGTTCGATTCCCGTCAGGGCACATGCCCAGGTTTCAGGCTCGATCCCCAGTCGGGGGTGTGCAGGAGGCAGCCAATCAATGACTCTCATCATTGATGTTTCTATCTCTGTCCCTCTCCCTTCCCCTCTCTGAAATCAATAAAAGCATTTTTTTTTAAAAAAAGAGCTACTTCAATAGGACCTACTGCTAATAACTTTATGATTGTCTCTAACATGATGACAGTTATTAATTCGTTTGTAACCTTGTAATTTATACTTTAAGTTTGAAGTTCTTTAAATGCTAGATTAAGCCAGAGAAGCTGCAGTGGAAGAAGTTTATGTTCTACATAAGAGGTGCAGGAACTGAAATGCCCAAACCCTGCATCCTACAGGATGACCACAAAGAACAGCCGTGTAATACCTGCGCTCTGTGTGTTTTGCTCTAATGCAAATGGTCTCCTATGACAAATGAGGTCACAGACCTAAGACCTCATCTGGGCACCTCGCTTCACTCCCTGTCCTTTCCGATGCCTAACACCAAGTCCCTTGTGCCTTAATGTGCTGAGCTTCAGAAAACAGCCAACATGAATGTACCCGTCCAAAACCAATAGGCGATATGCCAAATCCAATGATTAGACCATTGTTCAAAATATCTTGCAACTCCTGTTTGGAACTGCCTTCCAAATTTGCAGGGGCCAATCTTGGATAGGTTTCACTTCAATTTGAATTTGATTTCATCAATGCAGTACAGTTTTGTAGGGAAGGCTGAGCTGTGGGGAGCCCGAGGCAGGGGTGAGGGGAATCCCTGGATGGTGCAAGGAACTCAGGTGGGTCCTTCAGTGAGAGCCTGGGACAGAGGAGCATCCCTACCAGCAGGTGGCGCTGCTGCAGGGGAAGGTTGATTTACTCTAGCAGGGTAGGAAGCATTTGTGCCAGGTAGAGATGCAGGAATGGTTTTTTTTTGTTTTTTTTTAGATTTTTTAAAAATTGATTTTTTAGGGAGAGAGGAAGGAAGAGAGGGAGAGAGAGAAAAACATCTATTCGAGAATGAAACATTGATTGGCTGCCTCCGGTATGCCCCCCACTGGGGATTGAGCCTGCCCTGACTGGGAATTGAACCGGCAACCCCTCAGTGCACGGGGTGATGCCCAAACAACTGAGCCATACCAGCCAGGGCAGGAATGGCATATTTTATAGGACACCCCAGTCTGTCACACACAGGCCTACGCTCTGACCTTGCTCTCCACACCCTGAACCAGCCTGGTTCTCTGAACACCTTGTCTGCTGGGCAGACGTGCAACTTGTCTTTCAAAGTTGAGCTCAGATGCATCTCTCCAGGAAGAAGCCTCCCTGGCCCCTGGCTTTTAATGACCAGGGCTGGGTGAAACTTGCATTCCTCAGATGACCAGATCCCCTGTACCCATGACCTTGGTTGACCTTCACAGGTCTCCCGTGACAATGTTATCATCCCATATTACAGATTTGAAAACAAGCCCCACACCTAGTGAGGGGGCAGAGCCCAGAGGCAAACCCAGTTTCCCCAAACCACACCTGGCTGTGTTCCTACCTTGCCCAGTCACACTCCTCTGTCACTGATGAGTTTCGAAGGCAGCCACTCCTTTCTCTGAACTCTGGAGCCTGGTACGTGCAGTGGGATCATGGCCCGGCTCAGCTCAGGTACAGCTGGACTGGGTTTGGAAGGAGGCATTGTTAATTGCAAGGTGGCCAGGTGAGCTGAGGCAGGCGGGCCTTGCCCGTGGCCATTCCTCTAGCAGGTCCTGGCTGCACTGTCTTCTTAGGGATGACTGCAGCGTGGTGGTGGCTGGGTCACCAAGTCCCCCATGTGGCACCCATCAGAAGGGCCCCTGATGTTTAGGAGAAATGCCCCACCCAAGGGCTCCTGGTTGCGGTCCTCATCACCACCTGGAGCCAAACACTCTCTCCACGTCCACAATTTGTCCCACGTGGTTCCTCTCTTCTGAAGGGCGTCCCTGGTGCTGTCCCCTCTCTAGTCCTGTGGACACCAGCAGCTGTGAGTCGTTCTCATTTCCATTTCCTGCAGTGAGTTCTCTGACCCCCATAACCCTTCTGGAGCCTCACAGGCCACCCAAGCAGAAGGGCCAGGATGTGGCCCTGGGGCCCACCTCTGGAGATCTGACGTGGCTGTCCTTGGATGGGGCTTATAGCTTGGGGACCCTCCCACCTGGCCCAGCCTCAGTGACAGGCAAGGAAACAGAAACCCAGATGGCAAAACACATCACTCACCTGGATGGTCAGAGACGTCCTTCTGGGCTCTGGGTGTTTTGATTCTGAGGCTCTAGTCCTGGGCCTGATTGAGGAACGTAAATACGAGGCACTTTTTTTTAAATCCTCACCTGAGGATATTTTTCCATTGATTTTTCAGAGACAGTGGAGGGGGGGGAGAAACACTGATGTGAGAGTGAGAGAGAGAGAGGGAGACATTGATGTGAGAGAGGCACATCAGCTGGTTGCCCCGGCACGCATCCCAATCAGGGACAGGGATGGAGCCTGCAACCAAGGTGCGTGCCCTTGGCTGGAATCAAACCGGGGCCCCTTCAGTCCGGGTGCCAACACTCTAACCACGGAGCACACTGGCCAGGACACTATGAGGCACTTTGAAGTCTTGTACTTAACTATGCACTGACCCAGAGGCCCTGCGTGGCTCAGATTGGCGAGGTTCCTCTCAAGGGCCGATGAGGAGTGTCCTGGGCTCACCTGCACACCCTTTACCCGCCTCCCCCCTCCTCCCCCGTCTTGTGACCACTGTCTCTTCCTTCCAGTGCCAGGACTACCAGGGCGGCCGCCTGGCGGGTGACCTCTGCGAGGACCTGTGTGTGGCGGGGACGCTGAGGTACCGGCGTTGTCTGTACTATGAGGGGGGCAAGAAGGTGCTGCGGGCGGACTGGCGCGGCCGCCCCGTCATCCTCAAGTCCAAGGAGGAGGCCTTCACCAGCTTCCAGCCGCCTGGCCTACTGGAGGACCCGGCCGGGGACGGGGGACAGGGCCTCCCCGAGGCAGAGCTGCTCCTGCTGGTGGCCGGGGAGGCCAGAAGCGCCCTGGGCCTGGAGCCCATGGGCAGCCTGGGACCGCTGTGGCCGGGGCGCCCGGGTGCGCACCGTCGGGGCCAGCTGGCCAGCCTGTGGTCACTGGCACAGCAGGAGGAGTTCGTGCTGCTCAGCTCCCTGCGTGGGCTCAGCCCGCATGCCCTGCCTGTGCTGGGCTCCTGCGGCCACTTCTACGCCGTGGAGTACCTGGCGGCCGGCAGCCCCCAGCACCGGGCGCTCTTCCCCCTGGACGGGGCCTCGCGGGGCCAGGCCCAGGCCGTGGGTGACATGGCGCTCAGCTTCCTGGACCTGGTGAGACATTTCGACAATGACTTCTCCCACCCCCTCCACCTGTGCGACGTCAAGCCCGAGAACTTCGGCATCCGGAGGGACTTCACGGTGAGTGTCCCTGGGCGGATGGATGTGCCACGTCCAGGAGGAAGGGTTGGGTCTGAGGGTTGGAAATGAGAGCGTTTCTGAAGTCCCGGGACACACGGTAACGTCACACAGCCGCGTAGTCTGGACAACCCCGCCCAGCCCAAGCTGCTGTGAGAATTCAAAGGACAGGGGCTCCTCACCCCACCCCCGGAGCAGGGGTTATAACTAAAGGCTGGACAGCAGGAGCCCAGGGCCCGAGAGGCATGTCCTCCCCAGGGCAGTTCTGGGTCCGGTTTCTCGGGGAAAGCAAACTCTTGCTGACGGCAGAAGGCAGTGTTGAGGGGCCACGGAGGACGAGGGGGATGGCCTTGGGGACCTTCGTCAACGTAAGAAACATTCAAACCTGTAGAGAATTTTTATGAGTTTATTTGAGCCAAACTGTCGGCAGTTTCTGGGAAGCAAACCATCAATGGATTGAGATAGTGCTCCAGAGAATGGCAGTTGTACACCTTTTATTTTTTATTATTTATTATTATTTTAAAAAGATATCTATATTGATTTCAGAGAGAGGAAGGGAGAGGGAGAGAGAGATAGAAACATCAATGATGACAGTCATTGATCAACTGCCTCCTGCACGATCCCTGCTGGGAATCGAGCCCCAACCCGGGCATGTGCCCTGAGCAGGAATCGAACCTCGATCTCCTGGATCCTAGGTCGATGCTCAACCGCTGAGCCACGCCAGCCGGGCAGTTATGCACCTTTTAAAAAATACATTACAATCAAAAGAGAAGATATAAGTGGGTTACATGAAATCCATTGGTGACAGATGAGGGGGGCGGGAGGAGGCAAAGCGGGGAAGCCTCTGGGGTTGGATGGACACGCACTTCTTTTACACAGGTGGGTGCAGGATAGTTAACGGTCCACAGTTAACACAGTAACGATGGGATCTGTGGTCTCTGCAGAGGGTGCCTGTGCTTTAAGGGGTCTGGAAAAAGGAAATTACTTGGACATCCCAAAGGTATGTTATCCTAGGTGCAAAAACACAACAGACAGGCTCAGTTAAGGTGAAGATTGACTTTTATTGGGAAGATGCCGGCCTAGGACATGACCACCCGCCATGAACTGCTTTTAGTTAGAGTTTTAATGTCAGACCATCCTGTGTGGTTACGTTAGGTCTCTGAGTTTGTGAGGTGGCTCCAGGCAGGAAGAATTTTAGGATTCTCCCCATACAATGTGAGAACACCCCCTTGCAGGTCTTCTGATTTGTTGGGTCCCCGTTTCTATTTTGGGCATTTATAGCTTTGCTCACAGTGGCTGTGATCCATCCTAGCCCATGCACAAAAATTAAAAAATGACTCTGGCTCCCCTGGGAGACAAGAAGGGAACCATCCATAACGGTAGAGAGAGAAACTGCAAGGAGCTGAAATTCCATCTGGGGGCCCAGGGGAGGCTGGGGGGATGGCCAGAAACTGTAGGAAAAAGAGAAGGGCCTGCAGCCCCAGTAACGCACTAGAAGGGCAATAGGTCGTTAGCACAGCCTAATACGTTCTCAGTCTATTACCCAGTGCATATGAAGGGAGCTATTTCTTTTGGCTAAATAATGAGACGGGAGAAGCTGATTAAGATGATAATTTCTGTTTGCTGTGCCTGAATTAGTAATTAGGCAAAGCTCTTAACGGAGAAATTTCCCTGCTCTTTTTTCATCCTTCCCCCCCAAATCTGAATAAATTATTTCCCCCCCTCCGTTTCGCTGAATACTCCCCGAGAAGCTTAAGTGCCTTCCGGCATCAATCCTGAGCAAGAAACAGAGACAAATGAGCCCTTTCCTGAGACGCTACCAAGGGGAGAAGGGACGGGTGACGTCGACCTGTGGAGGCTTGTGAGATGCCACAGACCCCCTCAGATTCATCACCTCTTCTAATAGCTTTTTAATACCTTGGAGCTATAACCTGCTTGACTTGGGCCGACTCCAGGCTTCCTCAGGTTAGAGCGCATCTTTTCTGCTTTAAATTCAGGTGGTGGAGGGAAACCAGGGTGACTTACACACTAGTCTTGTTCTGATCTTGAAGCCTCTTTGGTTTGAAGCCAAGAAGAGAAATCTGAGGTTCCAGGGGTCCCAGTGCTCACGCTGACGATGGGGCGTGGAGCCCGACTATACGGGATCAGGCTCCAATTCTAGAACTTGGACGCTGTCGTGTCCCCCGACGTGTCCATCGGGCCAGTCGGTTGCAAACCAGCTGCCTCAGGTGACGGAGGTGCCCTAGGAAGACGACTTGGGCACCGTCCGCCTGGTTTTCGCCTTTGCACCTACAGACCTGCCTCCTGGACGCAGTTTCCTTTACCCGCTTATGCTCACGGGGGCGGATGATCGGCCTCCCGCTGCTGCGTAATCCTGACCCTTGAAAGACGGGCACCAAAATGGTAAAACAAAGAGGGGGAGTCCATTTTTGTTTTGTTAACGGTCACCCGAGGATATTTTTTGCATTGATTTTTAGAGAGAGTGGGAGGGAGGGAGGGGGAGAGAGAGAGACAGAGACAGAGAAACATCAATGTGAGAGAGACACGTCGATTGGCTGCCTCCCTCACGAGCCCCAACCAGGGCTGGGAATCGAACCCGAGACCCTTTGGTGTGGGGGTTGATGCTCCAACCACTGAGCCACACCAGCCAAGGCAATTCGTTTTTAAGACACGTCAGAGATGCTACTTTTAAGGCTGAGAAACGTTTAGAGATGGAAAGGGCTGCTTCCCTTATGGTCCCGAATCCTGGGCTTTTGCCGGTGACAGCAGGGGTCCTTCCGCAGTGAAAGCCCCGTGATGATGACCTGTGCCCGCTGCTTGTGCAGCACAGTCCGAGTTTCCCAGCGTGGCCTGGGCGTGACCACTGGCTGCAGAGCCCTGTGACCCGGCCCCTGTGACACCTGTTTCCGCACCCTGGACGGAGGCCCTGCGCAGGCTCCCTCGACGCCAAGCCGGTGCCCCTCCGTTACCCGGTGCTGTTTGGTTACAGGTGGTGGCTATCGACGTGGACATGGCCTTTTTTGAACCTAAAATGAGGGAAATCCTTGAGCAGAATTGCACAGGGGATGAAGACTGCAATTTCTTTGACTGTTTTTCAAAGTGTGATTTGCGAGTCAACAAGTGTGGTGCACAGAGAGTCAACAGCAACCTGCAGGTGAGTGGAGGTGACACTGCTCCCTGGTTCCTCCACCCACTGGGGCTGCAGCACCCCGGAAACGCAGATGGTCACCCTCCCTGTGCCACCTGGGCCTGATGTGGGCTGTGGGGGCAGGGTCAGTGGGAGGTGGGTGGTCATTCTTTGTTGTCTGCCCCATGAGATTGTTGGCCAGGTGACACCATGGGGTCCAACAGATGCAGCTCCCAGCAAAGCCAGCTTGGGTCCCCCTGACCCCAGCTATAGGGGCTGCAATAGCTGTTCTCTCTGGGTCTACTTTTTGCATCTACACACACACACTCACACTCAGAACGAGTTTAAGAATGAAAAGAGTACAAAGCAGTCCCAAAAAACTGGGCAACTAGAGGTACGTCCACAGTCCAGACAGGCGAGATGTCAGGCTAGCAGGTGGGTAATAGAAGGAGAGAGAACTCGTGTCCCACGTCCAGGGGTCAGTGATCAGCAGGAATCGATGCTGGTCCAGGCTTCCAGATCAGTCTAGAGTCAGGGAGGCCCCAAAGGCAGGCTCCATACCCCTCAGAGGGAACACTCTCTCTTTTTTGGGCAGAAGTCACCTGCCCTCGGCCCTCACCTGAGGCCCACCCTGTATATAAAGGACTCTTACTGATCCATTAAGAGGCAAGTGGGTGCTCAAAACACAGAAAACCAGCGATGTGGTGGCAGAGCCGGTGGCTGTCCTCACACCCACCGAGGGGCTGCTCCTTACGCGGCGGTTACTGCCTGTGACTTCCTGCTTCCTTTGTCCTCGGAAATGCACTCAGTCCTTTGTGACGTGTCACCCAGAACTTCCCCACCTGCCCTGAGGCCAGAAGTGGACTTTACCTGACACGAGGGAACTTCTCCCTGATGTGGTTATTCGTGGGGCTGAGTGTTTAAGTTCCAGAAGGGAAGGCACCTGCTGGAGTCCACAGGTGTCTGCAGGAGCCTCCCAAAGGCCCCTGTGGTGGGGGGGGCAGAGCTGAGGTCTGTGGAAGGACCCTGGCAGGCTTGGGGCTCCCAGGGGATCCGCTGCCCCAAATGAATGTCTCACTGTCCTTTCCTCAGGTCGTCTGTGACAAAATCTTCCGACACTGGTTCCCCTCCGCTCTCCGGGGCTCTGCCATTTCCTCCCGGCTCCAGCGACAATTGCGGGAGGCTGTGCAGGAGTGTGCAGACCTGGGCAGCCCCCCAAGAGCGGCCCCCACCATGTTCTGGAAGCTTCGGGGCCTCCTCCAAGCTGCGCTGAGGGAACTGCGGGCGGCGGAGGAGTAGCCACTGCCGGACTTTCAGACACTCGCTCGGGAGAGGTGGCTTCTGCGTAGCCTTAAGAGGAGATCTTGTCACCGTGCCAGTGGATGGTCCCTGAGATGCTGTGGCTCCCAAGGCGCAAGGCCACCCACCACCGTCTCCATCAAGCACCCGCTGCTGTGACCTGCGCCTCCTTCTGTCCCGTCCCGGCCTGAGTCCTCATTGGAGAGACCATCCTGGCCTCTGACCATCACCCTGGAACGTGACATGGGGGCGGTGGGCACAGTGTTTGCTGCTGGAGGGCCCTGCGCCCCGACACAGCATAGGCCCCTCTGTGCAGGGGCCGTCGGGACGGCGCTGTGCTCGGAACAGTTTCCAGCTGTTCTCGCTGCAGGTGGTGGCTGTGTAAAAATGCACGTGTGCATAGGTGTGAGCACGTGTGCAACTAAGCGGGTGTGTGGGCAGGTGTGAGGTGTGAGTCGGTGAGTGAGCAGGTGCGTGTATAAGGTGAGTGTGTGAGGTGTGAGCAGTTGAGTGTGAGCAGGCGAGTGAGGGGAGTGTGAGCAGGCGAGTGAGCAGGCGAGTGAGCAGGCAAGTGAGCAGGTGAGTGTGAGCAGGCGAGTGTGAGCAGGCGAGAGTGAGCAGGCGAGTGTGAGCAGGTGAGTGAGCAGGTGAGTGTGAGGTGAGTGAGCAGGTGAGTGTGAGCAGGTGAGTGTGAGCAGGTGAGTGTGAGGTGAGTGAGCAGGCGAGTGTGAGCAGGCGAGTGTGAGCAGGCGAGTGTGAGCAGGTGAGTGAGCAGGTGTGCGCTGCAGGACGGGGAAGGTGGCGTCTCCGCTGTGCCCTCTGGGGCCGCTGGCCAAGCCGGGAGAGCTCCTTTCCTTTGGCTTAAACGCAGTCGGGACGCAGCCGCCCTGTCGGGGAGCGAGTGAGGGTGGCTCGTGCTGACGGTGGTGAGGGCCCCAGGCTCTACGGGCTGTTGTGGGGAGCACTGGGCCCGAGCGCAGTCTGTCTTCCTGGGGGGCTGCTCTTGTAGTGACACACCCCACGCCAGTCCTCTGCCCCTGCCCCCCCGAGATCCAGACAGAGGGGAGCGGCCTGCTCGTGTTGCACCCATTTCCCAGGTCAGCGCCTCTACTTGCGTGGGCAGAGACCGCGGCAAGTCCAGCGGCTCGAGGTCCCGGGGCTCCCGAGCCGGGTCCGAAGGCCCAGAGTCTCCTGCCAGGCCGCTCGCCACCACCAGGGCCCCGTCTCACCGACTGAAGTTCATAAAGGGGCCCGTCGTGGTAAATACGAACGCCTCCCCCTGCATTTGTGCTCCTTGCAGGGAGGAAAGGCCCGTCGGTCACTCTGGGGCAGGAGGACATGAAAACTAACGTTTGACTCTGCAGAGGACAGAACTGGCCTGTATGCGGGAGCAGAAGCGAGGCTCGGCGTGCCCAGGGCCTCCGCGGGCCTCCGGTTGGGGGCTCTCGACGAGCGAAAGGTTTCCGTGAACTCGGGTGGGGACAGAGGGCCAGGGAGGGAGGGACGCTGGGCTTTGTGGTCTGCGGGCTGTGGCATCGTGAGGACGGATGGGTCTCAGGCGGCGACCAGGAAGGACAGCCGACCTCAGCGCTGGCCCGAGCTCCCGGCCGGGCAGCAGGGCCGGGCCCGGAAAGGGAAGAGGTTTGTTCTCCTTCCTACCAAAATGGAAACAAATGTTCATCGTGGAAACTATGCAATATGTAATTACCCTGCCCAGCGTTAGCCCTTTCCCCTGGCATCTGACCTGTCCCCGCCCGCCTGCAGAACGGCATTTACTGAAGCGTCTCTTGAACTATCCGTGGTAAAGTTCAGTTTTATTTTAAATTTCAAACCCTTGCAAAATAATACTTTCGTACGTTACCATAAACAGACAGGGTTGTGCCAGTATTTAAAGTCGTGCATGTGACACGCGAGCGCGTCTCCTGCTTACCTGGTGAGCGGCCGCCCTGCTGGTTGGGGAAAATCCTGGCCTCAACAACTTCTATGTTTTGTTTTAAAACATGCACGGCGGACAGGACACTCTCAGAGCTGTGCGCACGGGAGTCGGGGGGTGATCAGAAAGTGGGTTCCGCAAGCACAGGCCATGTCTTTCTCGGGTGCACCCGAATTCAAGCAAGCGGTGCTCAGTCACCTCCGCTCCCTCATCCAGCGTCAGTGTTCAGTTTATCTTGGTGACCGTGGGCATCGCCTTGTGTTGAAACCGTTCAGACCGCATGGCCCTGGGCTGTGGCTGACCGACATCAACTGCACAGAAAAGCAGGCAGCCGGGGCCACGGGCTGCTGACCTCGAGCTGCCTGAGCTGACCTGTACCCTGGAAGGGTGGGCGCCTGGCAAGGCCACACGGCTACCAACGTTTCTCCCCCTCCTGCCCGCCCTCATCTCCCCCGGGCATGAGCAGCAAGATCGGTCACACGGAAAACCAGAGTTCCCCACAGACCGCCGCTGTGGAATCACCCGGAATCCTCAGAATGCAGATTCCTGGGCCTAGAATCAGGGTCTTTGGGGCTGAGGCTGCCCCGCACCCTGGGGATTTTTGACGCACTCCAAAGTTTGAGAGCATTGCTCCCGAGGTCTGGCTGAGTCTGTCTTCCTTCTGTGTCTGTCATCGCCGAAGTCACACTGAACACAGCCAGCGAGACAGCACTTCTCCTCCATGGCTGGAGCGGGTTTTCCTGTGGACACTTCTGCTCCACTTTTCACTGGCGTGACCCCCTCTCCGCCCTCATTTCTGGACTGTTGGTGCCTTGATCGGGTTTTCCAGTGACGATGCCGAGAAGCTTAGAGCCCCCCCGCACACCTCTTCCAGGCACCGCACCCGATTTTCGGGGAGCCTGAAATGCTCCATCCCTGACAGGGGTCCGAGAGTCGGCCGCCCCCTGGAGGCGGCATGTGGGTCCCCAGCCTCCTCTCTCAGACTCTCACTTTTGAACCCTTAGGTCTTTGCTCCCGTTTCCTGCCGTGATCACGCCTCCGTTTACCATCGCAGCCTCCTTGGGAGGTGGGGGCCAAGCCGGGAGGGCAGCCTAAGGGGCTGTGCAGCTCTGGGGCAGCTACAGATTCTCCAGGTCAGCGTCTTGGTCCATGCTCTCCCCGCTGTGGACACTCTTGCTTAACTTCTGCCGAATTCTTCATTCTGCTGCTTCCTCTGAAAATACTGGGCTGACTCACTCCAAATCCCGCAGTGATTCCCACACAGAGACCAGGAGGGGGTCCTGGGGAGTTTGGGGGGAGGGAACTGTGGAGGCACCAGCTCTGCGGTGGGCGGTGGCCCAGGGTGTCCCCGTGGAGGTGACACCCTTGAGCAGTGTTTCTCACGGTCGACAGGGAGTCCAGAGTCGGCGCCGCCTGCAGCAGCTGAGGGCTGATGGGCCTCCGGGGCCTCCCGTCTTGGCGCGTCTTGTTCCGACTGTGTTAACAGCGCAGCCTCTCAGTTCTGGGAGGTAAACCGTGAACCGTTAAGAGCAACGCGGATTTATTGTTTCTCTAACGGCTGGGTTGTGGAGCTCCCTGCACCTGGGACCAGGCCTCACGCCCACACCGTTCTCCACAAAGGGCCAATTTCTCCAGCAACGAGCCAGAGGGAAAGGGGCCACGAGCAGGACGCAATGTGGCTCGTTCTTGAAAAGTCAACACGCTCCGTTTCTGCTCTTGAGGGAGAACACATATCACACAAAATTGACCATTTTTAAGTGCGTTCAGTGGCATTAAGCACATTCACAATGTTGTTCAACCATCCCGACCGTCCACCCCCAGAGCTTTCCGTCTTCCCAAACTGAAGCTCTGTCCCCACTGAACACCGAGTCCCGGTCCCCCAGCCCCTGGCACCCGTCCTTCTACTTCCCGTCTCTGGGTCCCTCATGTAAGTGGAATCCTGCGGGATCTGTCCTCCTGTGTCCAGCTCATTTCACTGAGCACAGTGTCCTCCAGGCTCACCCACAGTGTAGCATGGACCAGAGCTTCCTTCCTTTTTCCGACAGAATAGGTTTCCTCTGTGTGGATGGACACCACCCTATGAGTTCAGGTTTCCTATTCACCCGGGTGTGGGATCAGAGGCCGTGCTGGAGTCCAATTCCACTCGAGGGGCGTTGGCATGTACACTGGGCGAGTGCCTGGACTGGGACACAATCGCTTCCAGACACATCTCAGTTCAGGGCACCCTCGGGCCAGCATGGGCGGCAAACTCCCTGGTCTCCCCTTGGCCCTGCTCCCTCTGGGTCCAGAGCCCCAGGCCCTCCGCCACCCTGCACAGCACCGTCCCCTGCTCCACCACCCGAAAGACGGCCTCGATAAATCGATAGGTAGTAAACGGAAACAGCAAGCGGCAGAACAGCTGGCATTTTACAATTCAGTTCTCTTCACATTAAAAACGTTGAAATATAAGTGGCATGTAACACTGTAGGTTTAAGGTATAGGACACGTCACACAATACATTTGTCCATTACAGTCTGGTTGGTGCCATGGCCTCAGCTCACACCTCTGTGACACTGTGCAATCATTTCTCCTGTGGCAACAGTTCAGATCCCATCTCTTAGCTTACAGTCCACTTTTAGTTCAGGAAAAGAGCCACATCTGTTCATGTGTGTGTAGCCACACGTCCAAAACCATACGTGTGTGAATCTCCGAAAGTCTGCACATGAAACTACTGACTAATCCTCTCCGGGAGGTGGGTACTTACGTCATCAATTATGCCCTCTGCATTGCGTATTTCTGATTTTTTTGGGAATAATTATTTTGGTCATTGAAAATTAATAATATATATTTTACAAATCAATGTTTTCAAAGTGTTCCAAGGGTCGTCTTTCAAAGTTTCCCAAGGAGACTTACTTTCAACTGTTAAACTTAATGAGACTATGGGCCAAGGCCTTGGAAAAAAATACAAGTCTATAAAAACCAAGGTTATTTTTGCTCAGCGCCTCCGTACGGACTCCTCTGTGAGCTGGGAAGCCAAGCAGCTCTGCTCTCACGCCGGAAATATGTGCTCCTGTCTGTGAACGTCGGCGGAGGTGCCCTGGTACGTGTTTCCATGGAAGGGGCTGGATTTCACATTTCCTGAAACTTGGGCTTTGTATTTGTGAACACGAACCTACCTAAGCACAGCGTCGAAGACAGACTGTGTCCATTTTGAGAGAAAAGTGCGTTATTTAAATCCACTGCTCATTTCCGAAATGCTTTGCAATTCAAGGTTCTACTTATTCAAATACAGGGGCGGGCAAAGTAGGTTTACAGTTGTGAGTACACCAAACACTGAGTTGATTATTATATTAATTATTGTACTACTTTTTATTATTAACCTACTTTTGCTCACCCCTGTATGCTGACTGGATGGAACCTGACTTTACTTCTGATTTTGCTTTTTAATGCTTTGCAGCTTTCTGAAGAAATCTATTTTATTTTTTAATGATAAGTAGCCCGTCCCCCTAAATGTAAAGGACAGATGACACGTCCTCGCTGGATCAGGACACGAGTCCTCAAGCGTTTTCTTCAGACTTTAAGATTCAGGCAGAAACAGCACACGCGGCTGAGGAAAGCGGGTTTGTAAGACTTGGTGATTCACCCAACGTGACTCTTTGGGGCCCTGGGTACTTTTGTTTCGCTTGGTTTAGATTTTGATTTTCCTGCTGGAGGCTCCTGGAGGAAATACATTTACTCCCAAGCCTGAGCCAAGGCTGCGTGTACCCAGTGGCCATCTGAGCGCCCTGCGGACGAGAGGTGGGAGCCCGGGAGCTGGGCCCCCGCGCAGGCCTCCCGAGCACATCCGCTCTTGGCCTCGCTTTGCGCTCGCCTCCGCCTGCCTGCGTCCCTCGGTTCCCCAAGCTTCCTGGGACTGTCACAACCCACCCGAGACCAGAAAGGAGGGGCTGGAGGAAGGACGGGAAGCGCCGCACGGTGACTGGGAAGGTTCCCGGCAGGCTGGGTGAAGGCCCTCCTACTTGAGGGCGATGGTGCCGCATTTTTCAGGTCCACTGGCAAGGGGCTCGGAAGACAGCCGCTGCCGCCGCCTCCCTGGGTCCTCGTGGGCTCGTAATAAACCCTCACGTGGGCTGTCCTCGGAACGTGCGGCCCGAGGTCCCGAGTGAAATGTCCGTGCAGCCATCCCCTCTCCGGCTTGCGTCGGAAGATGAGAACAAGAGGCCCATCTTCAGCTAATAAGCAGCCAGAAGGTTGAGGCGCCTCTAAGGAGATGCCTGGAACGCGCTGGCTTTGGATAGAAAAGCCGTTCTCTTAGCTGTTAATCCACAGGTCCAGCCACGCGTTCCTACCGACCTGTCTTGAATGACGGCACTGCCTTAAGAAACCTCTTGCACAGAAGTTAAGAAAACCTTAGGTGAGCTGGTACCACGTGCGGGAAGTGACGTCCCGGAGAGGCTCGCGGTGTAGGCGACGGATCGGCACGGGAATCGTCCACCGTCCACAGCGGGGTTGCCAAGTCTCACCAAACGCATGGGCGGAGCCGAGCAACCCAAGGAGCTGCGGACACTCGCTGTTCCTGGGGGATGAGACAGCAGAGTGGGGGGAGGAGTGACATCCTCCCTGAGCCCTCTTCCCAGCACAGAAGTTTCCTTTAAAATGCGAACCCTCCACGGGCCAGTGAAGGAATCACATGCCTCCGCATTCCCTCTGCCTCCACCGCCCCCAGCTGAGGAGGGCCCAGCCTCCCGGGTGTGTAGAGCTCCTCCTGGGTCTTCCTGAGGTCAAGGGTCAAGGCATCGTCTGTACGAGGAGAAGTCTTTGAAATGGGCCCATTTCTTGTTCTCAGCAGGCCCAGGGAAGTGTCTTCTGTGGATTTCCCTGACTCACGGGGTGGGGGGCACCCACCTATGTGAGTAACCCCCACTCTCAAAGCAGGATGCCTGGGATCTGTGCTGACAAAGTTCAGGGCTCAGAGGTGGTGGGCGGTGGCTCTCCTGGGTCTGGGGAGGACTTCTGCAGGCCCCTCGTGCTGCTGAGGTAGGCAATGTGGGAACAGTGGGGGGGGGTGTCCACACAACCCTGCTGGCTCCCCCGATTCCATGCTGGCTCAGTGAATCCCCACTCAACCATCTTCCAAAACCAACTCACGATCTCACCGTTTTCCTGCTCTATTATCCACAGAAAAAGTGCAAATGCGGCCAGTCTCGGGGGTTAGTGAGGACTTCCAGAGTCCACACTCTGAGCTGAACCATCCTAGCTCTGCGCCAAGTCATGTCACCTAAAAAATACATAGGCTTTGCTGTTTAGAGCAGTTTTAGGTTCACAACAAAACTGAGAAGTACAGGCTTCCCTTACTCTCTGCTCCCCCCCCCCCAGTCTCCCCCACTGTCAGCACCCCCCCCCCCCGGAGTGGTGCATCTGCTATGACTGAGGAGCCAACATCAACACGGTGTTGTCACCAAAGCCCCCGGCTGTCCTGCCGTTCACTCTGTGGGTCTGGGCAGATGCGGGGTGACCTGCGCCCACTGTTACGCATCACACAGAGCCCATTCCCTGCCCCGAATCCTCGGGGCTCCGTCCATTTGGGCGGGAGGAGGGGGAACCGGAGGGACGCAGAGGAGAGCCAGGGCTGACGAGGGCTGGGTCAGGGAAGGCCGGCGATGCCCATGCCCATGCCCATGCCCGGAGGAGGGGGTGCGGCTGCTCATCCTGGCCCAGGGAAGCCTGAGGCACAGCGGTTGTGTTGGGGAGCCTCGCAGACTGGAGGGGGTGGGATGAGAGGGCCAAGTCGAGATCCGAGGGCAGGGGTTTTTATCTGTTTAGCTCACGTTTAAATCCCCAGCGCCTGGCACAGAGTAGGTGCTCAACAAATGTAAGTGGGATGAGTGGGCCAGACGTGACCCGCAGAGTAGGCATTTAAGTGGAGGGTGATGGAGGGTTTTGCCTCTGGGACTCACATCTCGGAAGGAGGGCCCAGGTCAAGGCATTTCCTGAGAGCTAGAGCGGGGTTCAGAGCGAGCGCCGGCGTCTTCGGCATTGTCCCGGCCGGGGGAGGGGGGGCAGAGGCACATCAGCTGTGGGAGCAGGGGGGGCACTGCCCAGCCGTGAGTAAGTGCTGGAGCGTGCCTGGCCGAGGACTGTGCCCGCTGATTCCCTGGCTGCCGAGCGTGAGACTTTCCGACAGAGACATGCACGGGCTCCCCCCTCAGCTCCAGATCAGACTCTCTGGGGTGACTCTGGAATCCGCTGGGTTTTTTTAGAGCTTCCCATGTGATCCTGACGCTCGGCCAGGCTGCTCTGCCAAATGTTGGAAAAATACTTAAGCGGGCCGACTTTAAAAACTGGCCAACGCCGATCTGTTTAATGTGACTTTGGTGTAGTTCTGTGGAGGCTGGGGCTGCCCTTCACTCTGCCAGGAACCCCACAATCTGCAGACTAAACCCCAGTTCCAAAGACGCCCCCACACAGAAGTGAAGGCTGCATTTCGGGAGGTTAGACCCCCATGCAGACGCCTGCTCTGTTTCCTGGGCTGCTGTCACCAACTACCACAGACCCAGTGGCTGAGAACCACCAGACAGCTCCCGGGCAGCTCTGGAGGCCCCAAGTCCAAGATCACCTCCTCTGAGGGGCGTCGGTGCGGGTGGGCCCCGGGGAGGATCCCTCTCCTCGCCAACTCCACCTGCTGGTGGCTGCCCCAGTCCTTGGCCCGTGGCCTCATCACTGCCACCTGCCTGGCACTCACACTACCTCCCCCTTCCCTAGTCTGACGCCCACTCGCTCCCTCTCCTAAGGCACCTGCGACGACAGGCGGGGCCTCGATGCCCCAGGATGATCTCTCCATCTCAAGGTCCTTACTTCAACCACACCTGCGGAGTCCTGTTTGTCTTATGCGGAAGTGTCACAGGTTCCTGAGATTAGGACATGCACATATGGCGGGGAGGGGGTGTCATAGGTCAGCCTACCACAAGGTCAACCTGAACGAGTGACCAAGCAGGCACGTAGCAAGCCCACGGACCTCCTACATCTAACTGCAGCCAGCTGCACGGGCTGTGAGCACTGGTCTGAGAAGGGGAGGTGCAGGGCTGAGGGGAGCACTGGGCTTTGCAAGCTGAGGCCCAGGCTGCTGTGTCTGCCAGAGTTTAGGGAACTCCCAGGTCTGGGAAAGCAAAGCCCAGTGAGCAGGGGGAGGGGAGGGCAGGCACCAGGCCACTGTCCAGCTGCAGCAGGGGCCTGAGGGGAAGACGCATCTCTGCTCCCAGGACAGGGCGGCTGGGAGCCGCGCGTTAGTATCGTCCGTCATTGCTTCAACCTGCACAGGGACCGTTCCCACCACGAGCCATCACATCCCCGAAAGGAAACGCTCCATTTTCACGTTGCTCATTCCGTCCTTTTAACCTGAAGCCACTCCGCCCTGAGAAGGTTTTCTCCCGCAAAGCAGGACGTCACCAGCGAGAGCAAGCGGAGCGCGCGTCTACGAGGAGCAGCTGCGGGCTGATCGCTGAGGCCACAGTTACAAATCGGGGGAGCCCTTAACGGGGCCTCTCTGCTGGGGCTGCAGGAAGGGAGTACTTTCTAAAAGCACCTCGAGATTATGAATAGAGTCACTGAGCTTAAATAACTTGACTTTTTAAGAGACATTCTTTTCTTTAAAGTAGTAAGTGAATGATAGTTTTTGTCTCTGACATCAAATAAAGTCACGTAAGATGAAAAACCGCTTTGAGCTGCTAATGCCTGGAACTGATTGGAAAAAGAGTGTCGGAGCCCCTGCCGAGTGTGTGGGAATGTGTCCTGTCTTCTGGGGGACCAGCAAGACACTGAGACGACAACAGGAGCGCCCTGGCGGGGGAGGTTATCGCGTCGGGGCCTCTGGAGAGCGGCACAGTCCCCAGAAACCCTCTTTGCCTGGGGAGGAACATGCCGGAATGATGACATATGGACTCGGCCTGGACAGCAGCCCCCACGCTCGCCTGCACAGCCCCGACCTCCCCCGCAGGGCAGAACGGACATCACTCATGGACCCTGCGGGCTGGGGGTGGCCCGGTGCTGGGTGCTGCAGGCCTCACCAGGCTGCTGCTGCCTGCCAGGCTGACCCTGAAGAAAATGCTGGCTTTGACCTCTGCTTCTGTTTGCTGGTTTTGCTGTGTCGAGCTCCCAACTTCATCGGGGCCCGAGGGCCATCAAGCCTAGTGCTGCAGTGTGCAGGACGATTCACGTTGCGTCTCCAGGCGTGCGTGTGCCTCAGTTTCCCCGTCTGGGACCAGAGGCTGTCATCCCCGAGAGGCACTGGGCACAGAGCCTGTCAAGGAGCCTGGGCCCCGAGTGCCTGTTGCTGTCTGCACCCCGGGCTGGCAGAGGCCGGCGTGGAGGTGGCGCTTGCGTGTAGGTCAGAAAAGCAGCGAAGCGGACTCATGGCCGGGGAGGCGGGGAAGGTGCTCGGGGGGCTGCCATGGACGCCCAGGACTCACTCTCCCGAGGAGGGGAGGAATGGCGGCTCTAACCTGTTCCACAGCTACACGTGCGGCTGTTCTCTCTACTCCACATGGTACCGTGAGGAGTGTTGTTTCACCCCAAACTAAGCAGCACAGACGTGGTGGGGAACACCCCCCCCCAGGCTCTGGGACTGGGAGCTGGGCACCAGCCCTTCCTCCGGTTGCCCCACTGCCCTCAGCTTTGGTTGGGGCCTTGCCGAGGTTCAGCTGCTGGGCTCCAGGCCCAGAGGAGCCGGGGAGTCTGGCTTCCACCTCCTGGCTCCAAGCTCTAGGGTTTTATCTAGAAAGTGGGCCCGTGGCCGGACACCAAGGACAACATCGGAGGGGGATTCTGAGCCTGGATTTCATCCAGCCCAAGGAGGAATCTGGGAAAAGCAGAGGCCGAGGGGTGAAAAGCTGCGAAGCTATCAGAGGCCACAGAGAGAGGATTGCAAGACTCAGATGATGGCGTTTGCATCGTTAACAAGGGCTTCAGGTCAAAACTGGAGCCAGCTGGACCCAGCAGCCCGCTCCTTAGTGAGCCCGGTGGACATTCCCACTCACCCTGGGTGACTGGCACGTCCTGCCAGTGACCCCGGAGCAGGGAACTCATCACCCTCCCTGGCTGGGGGCTAACTGGGCATCGACACTGTGGCTGAGCCCCTGAGTCAGCACACTTGTAATGAGCCCTCTGCAGAGGTGCAGGTGGAAAGTAACCCAAATCGATGTCTGGAAAACACTTTCAAAGGGCTCTCTCCTTCCTGCCCCCACCCCCTCTCCTTCTCTTTCTCCCCTTCTCAGTTCTGCTCCCCTCAGCTCCCAGGCCAGGTCCTGAGACTGTCACTTGGGGACAGGCTGGGGCCCTACCAGCCACAGATCTCCTTTGTCCCGACCCTGGGGGGCGGGAGGGGGGGTGGCCACCATGGAGAGAAAACCCACCCAGTTCGCACAGCTCCGGATCGGGATTCCTGCACAATGCCCGGGCCACCCGCTGAGAGCCACTTAGAGCGATCTGGGTCATCAATTAGATCAAAGGAGGCATTATTGTCCAGTGACTGGCAGGCTCTGAATAGATGTGAAAACAGCTTTTGCTAGAGTCCCAGAATCCAGGCAGAAAGGACCTAACAGGCTCAGCTCAGCTAACTGCTGGAATTCCTTCCCGCTGGCAACACCCCCTGGGGCCATCCAGTCAGTGTCTGACTCTTCTAATGCCCAGGGACTCAGGACATCCTGGAGGCCCACGTGGATGCTTTAATTTGTGCAAAAATCCCTATCTGGGTCAAAATCAGTTTCCACTTAGCTTCTACCCTTTTATCTGTTTTATCACTGAGGCCGAGCAGAGAGTCTCCTTCCTTCTTCCACACTCCTTCATTCAACAAACATTCTGAAGGCTCCAGAGTACAGTCGTGATAAAAACAACAAAAAACCCCAACAACTATGGGCTCTGGACTCAGACTGACCTCCGGTGGAATTCCCAGCTTTGCCGATTTCTGGCTGAGTGACCTCCTCCCACCGTATTTTTAAGTGGGGGCTGAAGCGTCCTGCTTTGGGAAGTTATGAGAACTGGAGGGGACGTCTCTGAGCAGGCAAAGGGCAGCCGCCTGCTGTTTGAGCGTTAGGCTGGGCTGCGGGTGCTGGATACGGGACCTCGAAGGAGACGGGAGACTGCCCTTCCTCCCGTCCAGGGGAGCAGAGTGTCTACAGGTGGAAGAGTGAGCTGCTGGGGCCCTGACAGCGTCCTTGGGTTTCTGTAATCAGCCGGACTCAGATGGTTAATTAGTTGAAATTCCAATTCTGCCCCACGATCTCAGACTTCTGGTCAACAAGACATGGTGGATGGAGCTGAGATGGAAGGCCTTCCCTTCACATAGGGGCCCCGCCCCAACCACACAAAAAAGCTCGATAAAATCACAACACATTTGGAAACTCAGATCCAACCTGAAAATTCCCCAGTGCCAGAGTGAAGGAAGCTCAGGGGCGTAGCTGAGAACCAGGACAGAAATGCAGTGGCCTGTGGGGCTCAGTATCCCACCCCCACCTGCAGGAAGGAAGGGCTTGAGACCACATCCCATTACTCAGTGCAGAGCTGAGATCTGACATTGCCCAGGAAGCCAGGAAGAGCCGCCTCATCTGTGGGCAGGGGTCGGAAAATCCTTCCCATCTGACTTGGGGACGTGGCTTGGAAGCACGCCCCTCAGTCTAGGTCACTGGTGGGAAAGAGTCAGCAAGCTCTGGGCCACTCGCAGGTGTGGGGTCTGAATCCCAATACCCACCAGGTGCAGACACCCTGAGCTGGGAAGCTAACACCTGAACCGGATCCGAAAGTGGTGAAACCCAGGGAGCCCTGAGGGGTGGCCACACCCCAGGACAGGGGCAGGCCCACCTGTGGAAACAGCTGACACAGAGCTGATTTCACAGCCCAACAATGTGCATCACGTGAAGAAGCCAACGGCCGCGTGAGAGGAGCAGGCGTGGCAGATGCGACAGAGACCCTCGCAGGAGGCACTGTGACGGGACGTCAACAAAACACGCTCAGGGTCTCAGAGGAGAGGGGGGCACTGAGACAGCGCAGGGACATTTAGAAAGAGATGGGCGGAATCCTAGGAACAGGAAGTATGGTTGTTACAACGAAAACCGAGCAGATGGCAGAAGCAAGCCCGACGCCACAGGAGAGATCACCAATGGACTGGAGGGTGGGTCTGAAGGAGCCGCCTTGGAGGGCTGAGAGGACAACACAGAAGATCCTGAGCAACAGGGCGGACGGGATGAAGCCTTCAGCACAGGTCCACAGCACTCGTGAACCGCTGGGAAACGGCTGAGCCCACGGAGGCTCCTTCAGGAAGCGGAGCAGGGAGCGTTTGAAGACATGAAGGCTGAGAGTTTCTAGAACTTAACGAGGACACAACCTTCGGTGGGAGAAGCACAGTGTCCTGAGTAGGAAAAGTGAAAACTCCACTCATCATAATGTTGAAGACAGAGAACAACAGGCTTTACAGAAAAATAACCCAGCCCTTGCAACAGAATGACAAGGACACTAAAGAGACACCTCTCGTGAGCAGTAAGCGATGCCCGTGAGCGACGCTGACCAACGTTGTCGGCTCAGAACCCGACCCTCAGCCAGCTTATCACTCGAGAATGAGGGTGAAGTGACACTTAGCCTCAGACATCTGCGAGGCCACGTCCTCTCTGGAAGAATTACTGAAGGGTGCAGCCAACGAGAAGAGGCTGGGACCCCTTGCATATCCTCGCACCCCAAAATCCCGCCGAATTCCAGAAGCTGGGGTGCGTGATGCTTTCACTGAACTCCGGGGAAGGATGTTCTACCACATGAACTCCTGAAGTCCCCTTGAAAGCACTCCTGTTATTGCTCCCACACTCCTGTCCCTCTAGCAGGAGTTTCACCCGCTCCTCCTGTCCCAGCCCCTTTAAATCTCCCCTTCAGTTTAACCACCCACTCTCTGCCCCAGCCCACCCTCGGGGTCGGTGGGCCTGCAGCCCAGCGTCTGCCCGGCGGACAAGACACCAGCTGCTCACCACGCATGTGCCCCTGGGCCTCCAGTCTCAGACTACAATCATTTACAAATGCATCCCCGCTGCCCAGCATGGCGTCTGGCACATGTGCACAACGAGTGACGGATAGAGGGACACAGTTCAGCTCCGTGACACCTGGTCCTCTTTCCAGTTGCCACGCCCTGCACTGCAGCCTCCAAAGTCAGCGAAGTGTGACATCTCTTTGCCACGTAAGGATGGGAGCCGCTGGGAGCTCTTCCCTTCTCTTGACCTGCACTTGGGGGCTGTATATCACCTCCTTTTAGGTTTCCTTCTAAATAGGGTGCAGGGCAGGGAGGACCGACTTCAGTGGGTCTGGGAGCTACAAATCTTGACTCGATGCAGGCACTTCTCGTGGGCTCAGCCCCATGCTTTCCTTGGCTTTACCCCAAGCCTCTTGGGCAATTATTTTTGGCTCCTTCGGTGAATAGCTTTAAATCAATGTCTTCTGTTCTGAATGCTTAATATAGGGCTTGTCCACATGTAGTACTCACAGTGTTATTGGAAAGTGTCTCTTACCCATAAATCTCTCGGTCCCTAACCCAGGTCCCCGCTCACAGGTGCTGGACACGGAGAATTCCAGGTGTTTGTTCAATGCCGGAGCCGTTTCTCAGATCCCATGTCCACAGCGAGGGAAGGCTCTGAAGAACACTGCGCTAGAATTTCCAGTCTTTACTCTCTCCTGGTTAGCAGGAGGCCCTTGAGTCCCTAGAGGTTTGTGGTCAACGATGGAGGTGAAAGAAGCAACTCCATGTTTTGAAGAAAACCCTCAGGCAGGGCCACCCACACTGCAGACACACCCCTGGACAGTGTCCCCTGGCTGCAGGCAGGGACAGGTTACTGTGCCAGGCCCTGCTCTGGGGCTGGGTGGGGGGCCCAGGCTGTCTCATGTCTTCTAACTCCCACTTCCTCCAAGTTTTTATTGCTGCTGTAGCAAATGACCACAAACTCAACGGCTTCAGACAACAGATGATTCTCTTACAGCCCTGGAAAAACCTAAAATGGGTCCTGTGGGCTAAATCAAGGTGTTGGGGGATGGCGTTCCCTCTGGAGGCTCCAGGGGAGAATCAGTCCCCAGCTTTTCCCAGCATCTAGAGGCCACCCACATTCCTTGGCTCATAGCTGTCTCCTCTGTTTTCAAGGCCAGAAGCACGGAACCTCCAATCCCTCTCGCCTCGGCTCCGGCCTCACACCTCCTTCTGACTCCCCTGCCTCTCTCTTTCCCTAGAAGGAACCTTGTGACTACACTGGACCGGCCCAAATATTCCCAGGTGATGTCCCCGCGTTGAGACCCTTAACCACACCCACAAAGTACTTGTGCCTATGAAGTAATGTGCATAGTTTTGGGAAGGAGGAGGGTGGCATTGCTGTGGGGCCACTGTCCTGTCTACCACTCTCCTTGTGCCCTGAGACCCTGACGGGAAGACGTGTGCCTACCCTCCCAGTTTCTGCCCCTCCCACCCCAAATCCAACGCAGGCACCGAGCCCAATGGCTGTGTGGCGGGTCAAGTGTGAATGGACAAAGTCTGATAAAAACATTCCCTTCACCATGGACCCACCGACAGAGTGACAGTGGCACTGTCCTCAGAGAGCCCACCTGCACTTTCCCCTCTTTGGCTTTTCCCTGACCTCTCCCCTTTCAGCTTCCACCTCCCGCCTCCTTCCATGCTTTCTCTGAAACCTCCCAGACCTTTCGGCGGGAAGGGGAGGACCACACCCCCAGGAGGTGGTTTCTTCTGCTGTAGCCCCAAGGCAGCTGCAGGTGGAGAGTCAGGAGGCGGCTTCGTGGCAGGTGGGGCCTGGAACCGGCTTATCTGAAACACAAAGAGGCGCTGGGACCTCAACTGTCTCTGCACCCACAGCTGCGCCTCTTTTAGTTGGCTCTTTAACTCCCTCGCTCGTCCCTTGAAGAATAGCTGCCCGCACGTAACTCTGTGGCTGGGAAGACGAGATAAGCCCGGCGGCTGCTGGCGAAATGTGAATTTTAAGACTAGGAAGCAGAGAAAGAACACGAGCCTGGGTAGCTGGAGACTCTCACAGCAGTGTGGACACCATTCCGTCTTAAAGGTGCCGGTTTCGAAGCCTAGGACTTTTCTTTGAAAACAAAACCCCAAAGCAGTTCATAGTCTCTTTTTACCTTAAAAGGTTTTTTTCCCCTTAAATAATTTTGCTTAATCACTTTAAATCCAGTAAACAGAAAATATGGGGGTGGGGCAAGAGGGGTGCCCACACCCCAGGCCCAAGGACCACACAGTGAGCCAGGACAGAAGCCGGGGTAGATGCTTCCATGCCCCCCAGAGGTCACCTTAGAAGCCCCCAACCCCCACTGCACCCCACACCAGCAGATCTGAGTGCCCTGTCCCTGGACCAGCCCAGCAGCAGTGCCTGGGACCCATAAGCAATGTGGGCCCAGCCCAGGCTCACAGGCCTGAGAGCCAGCCTCCCACAGGGCCATTGAGGACAGCTCTGTAGGCTTGGGGTTAGAAATTCCAGAACAGGACCTGCTTTCCACCTCCCCCACCCATGTAGATATAAGACACCCCCCCCCGTTAGCCAAGCATCACCCCCTTGTAATGTAGGGAGCTGACTGACACAGGCCCTTGTGCTGAGCTCTCTGGGTCGGCCAGGGCTCCCTCGCCCCACAGCCCCTTTCACTGCACAGGACACCTTCCATCGTTTGGAAGGACAGAGCCCTCTAAGCAGTATTGTTTCAGTGCTCTGGAACGAGCTGGAACAGTAAGGGAAGTGGGACTTACTGTGTCAGAGAAAAATGCAAGTGACTTGCACGCTCTGTGTCCACCGTCTTCCAGGGTGAAGGGCGTCCCTCTGTTGCTCAGTGGTGGAAAGTTGCAGAGGGTAAGGGGGTGACCCTTGGTCCCGGGGTCATGCCCCAGCTTTGTGCTGAGTAAGTGCCCCCTACAGTTTGGCAGGACAGATGCAGAGGCACCTGGACTGAAAACCGCGGGAGACCCCATCTCCCCTCTATGAGCTGTAACTTGGTGGGGATCACCCAGCGTGACTCTCCAGGGGTAGAGCCACCTTCTCAAGGGAGAGGTGCTGAGAATAAAACATCTTAAAAGCATCTAAAAGTGCTTTTCCAGTTGCCAAGACTCTAGGCACTTGCTACTTGCTACTTGTTATTTCCCCAGGCTCCTAATCTCTCCAGGTGCCAGAGACACGTGAGGTTCAATTAGACACGTGCAAGTGCCCGGGTGCTGCGCGGGTCACGTTGACACATTCACTGTGGTGGTTGCGATGGGGAAGCGAGACCACGATACATAAACTGAAGTCCTGAGCACCCCCTGTGTCTCCCTGGGAGCGCTGCTGCTAGGCGAAGCAGTTCCCGAGACGATACCCAACCACGTGGAGCTGGGCCAAGCTTTTGCGACTGTAGGAAAGAGTTAAATACTGTATGTTAGAGTCTGACGCCTTTCTCTTTCCTTCACTTTCTCACGCAGTTGGCTCTGTCCCTGTCTATCCCAGCGGATCTGGAGCCCCCGGCTGGTCTAGAGGAATTACATGGAGCTTCTGGGATTGAGCTGTTTTAAAATAAAATCATTTAAAAAACTGACCAAATGCTCACTAATTATCATATAATCATGATGAATAAAGTCCAAATTGGACCCCAGGCCACCACTGCAACTTAATCCAGTTTCTCTTCACCAGCCCCCACTCTAGTCTACCTGGTCCACCTTCGGCTCACAAACCTGCCACTCTATGACCTATGAGCAAGTGACCTGCTTTACTTCTCTGGTCCATTTCCCGAGGCTTGTCTCGAGTTCCCAGAGCCGTGCTAATGCCCCCAGACAGGAAGCAGGTCCCCTGACCTCCGAGAGCGCTGTCTGTGCGACTCATAGGTCTTTATTGGGTCTGCTGTGCATCAGTTACTTTTTCTCCCTGAAAATATGTCCTGTGGAATAATAGGCCCCACTTCTCTCTAACTCGGGGTTAGAGGAAATGGAACTCTCGCGATGCTGTAACCCCTGGGAGGTGAAGGTCAGACAGGACACCTGGCTTCCCTAGCTAAGGGCCCTCGGCCTCTGCACTGTTGGCATCTGGGGTGGACAACCCCTTGTTGTCAGGTGCTGAGACAACAGACTCAAGGGCCCGCCTTGCTGGAAACCTGTCCCTATGCAGTAATTTCCACCATTGCTTTCTTTTTTTTTAAACTGTATTCTTTTAAAAAAAAAAAAGTATTGATTTCAGAAAGAGGCAGGGAGAGGGAGAAAGAGGTAGAAACATCAATGATGAGAGAGAGTCATTGATCAGGTGCCTCCTGCATGCCCCCCACTGGGCATCGAGCCCACAACCGGGCACGTGCCCTGACCAGGAATTGAACTACGATCTCCTGGATCCTAGGTCGATGCTCAACCGCTGAGCCACGCAGGCCGGGCTACACCACTGCTTTCTTAAAACACACTCTCCTCTGAATTTCTGCCACATAATCATCTCAGAATAAACTGTCCAGATCCTACTACATCTCACCCTGTGCCAATGGAAACTCCCAAACCCACCTGGAGAGCAGACGGGGGCTGCTGAACAGAAAGGCAGGAGCTTTTAAGGTACAAATGCAGCCTAACATCCAGAATGTGAACTGCGGGCCTGGCTCACAGTGGCCTTTAGACAACCACCTTGTTAGGAAACAGGAGTGGACGTCCTCTGTGACTGTGGCAGCTGGTAACGGCTGGATGATGCTCCAGAAGCTGGCCGGTCATCTGAGGAGAGTGACAGGCAGTCATTTGGAGAGAAGCCGAGCTGTGGCCCTGGCTTGGCAGCCACAGGGGATGGGAGGTTTCCAGTGCTCGTTAGAGACTGGAGAAATGCAGGACATCTTCCCTCGTTAGGCTGTGGTTGAATCAGGACTGTGGGGCCTGGTGGAGAAACAACAGAATGTGAGGGAGCTGGCAGGACTTCTCAGGATGCTGACAGAGGCACAGATGCGGTGCTCAGCTGCGGGGCAGATGTGGCTGGAGTGTGGGTAGACATCATGGTAAGTACCCAGAGAGGAAATAGCCTCCAGGAGAGAACAAAACATCCCCTTGAGCTGTTTCATACTAAGGTTCAGGCGACCACGACTTCTTATCCCATTCAATGCCCGTCCTCTCTCCTGCTTCCTCTTCCAAAGTACGAAACTCAGAACAGGAAAACATTACCAAATTTCCCAGAACTTGTTACTGCAGACTTACGGGAATTCAGACCACCAAGCCCAGAACTTGCTCACTTGCTTTTCTCAGTGGCTCCTTCCATCGTCGGTTCTCAAGGCAGGACCTGCGCAGCATTTCCCGAGGGCCTCTGATCGATGACAGAGGATTCCGACTCTCCACAGAGAAAAGGGCCAGGGTCTCGAGCCTCACCAGAGCCCCAGTGTTGTGAGCGCTACGTTCAACCACCACTCCCCAGGCACATTACAATGGGAAAAGGGGCAGAAGGTTCAGAGGTTACAAACTGGCAGGAGATAATAAGCACCCGCGGGGATGCAGAGGTTATTTTTATGCAGTAACTACTTACGGAAAGCAAAGCAGAATCCACAATTCCCAGCTTAACATGTTTCTCTTCCTTGCTGACCAATGGTAATAATACACGATGAACCAATCGATGTGTCTCTCTCACATCGATGTTTCCCTCTCTCCCCCTCCCTTCCACTCTCTGAAAAGCAATGGAAAAATATCCTCAGGTGAGGATTTAAAAAAAAAGATAATACACGATGATCCTGGGTGAGACCACATACCAAGATTTTACATATATATATATATGTAAAATCTTGGTGTGTATATATATATATATATATGGTTAAAAATTACATGTAAAACTATACGTAACTGTATATAAGTTATTAGGATATATATATTATATATATATTATATAAATATTATATAATACACCCTTAATGGAGAGAGGGATATAAAAAGCTGTAATTTTTCAGTTCCTGCAATTTCCTGCCTCTTAAGAGATGAGGTTGAATTTCTTTGAGGCCAAATGTCTGTTTCTTCTGGGAAGCCACCCCAACGGGAAAGACCCTCTTCTGGGAAGAAGATATTTGAAACCATGTGGCTCTGGCTCCAAGGAGCTAAACTCCTCTGAATAATGTAAAGGTTGTAATTATTGTGGTTGGAGTCACATTCTGCAGATCATGATTCTCTAATTTTCTTTCCCAAATGTGGATTTAAAACTACAATGTGCCAATACTCTGCTTATTTTGTGAGTTGGTGCGTAATTCCTCACAGGCAGCGTCGAGCAAAGATCCCCAGACTACAGGAAATCCATGTAGACCTAACTTTCTCTTCACTTCTCTGCACTGGATGAGAGACCACTGACAAAGAAGAGAAAGGAGGAAAAGTCAGGTGGGGAAAGGTAAGAACAGATAAAAAAAGAGAAACAAATCAACAGGGCTAGGGATGGCCCACCACTACACTGTTACTGGCTTACCAAAGGAGTCTCAGTAAATTTAAATGTATGACCAAGTGGACTTAAACTATAAAGTGATAACAGAAAAGTATCTGGAAACATAACTATTTATAAATTAAAATAGCTTCTAAATAGAAATCTGAAAGTATTTTAAACTGAAAATAAGGATGAGAAAACACAACATGTCAAAGTTGTGGGATATAGCTAAAGCAGTGCTTTGAGGGACACTTATAGCAATAAATGTTTATAGTAGAAAAGACAAAGATTTAACATCAGTGATCTGAGCTTCCACATCAGATAATCACTAAGTCCAATTAGTTTTCCTCTTTAAATATTTCTTAATAAATTTACTTCTCTCCATCATGCTACCACAGCTTCCTAACCCATCCCTGTCTCCAGTCTTGCCTTCCTCCAACCCCAAGTCTCCAGTTCCTTCTGTCCAGCTGCATGGCTCACTACTCCTTGTCCTTGCATTCCAGCCCTAGTGACCTCCTGTTCCTTAGCTGTCATGCCTTCTTTTGGGTTTTCTCACACGGTCTGCCTTGACCACTCTTCTACCTCCAGTCTACATTGCTAGTTCCCACCCATAAAAATACCCCCATTTACACTTCTCTTTGAGAGCTCTGCTCCTGCTGTAACTTCCATACTAGCTCACTGTACTTTCTTTGTAGTGGCAGTTAACATCTTGTTCCATAGTCTCTCTTCCCCACTGAATTTGGGGAGCAGTGACTGGGTCCTCTGTATCTGATACTGTATATCTGGGCCCTAGCACAGTTCCTGGCATGTAGTAGGTGCTAAGTATTTTACAAATGAATGAAAGCCTATCTTAGTGGAAATATGGCCACTAAGTTTGTGGTTGTGGGTTGACAAGGTCAGGATTTTTGGATTACAACTTGCTGTCAACACTGGTCATTTCCTGGCACTCACTTGTTCTTCCAACTTAACAGCCCCGCATTCTATTTGGGGATCCACGTGGCTCCTGCGAAGGGTGTACTTGCCCTGGCTCCAGTAGTTATGTAACTATTCACCATTGAGAAAGCTGATCTCTGTGACTTCAAATGCTTGAAGCTGCAATTTCAGGTGTTACTGGGATTCCCTCCATGGCTCCAGGGCCTCCATTCTGTCATCCTATGAGGAAAGGTACGGAGGGAAGTCCCCTGGCAGCGTTCCCATCACGCATTTCTGGTAGGGCTATTCCACAGCAACTGGGTGATTGCCTAGTGCCCTAGAAAGCATCAGCGATAACTTGGCACATGTCCGAGTGAAACATGCCGAATGTCATGAAGATGAAACAGGTAAGAATAAAAAAGGGAAACCAAAGTGTTTTTCGAAACAGTAACACTCCTGTGACATTTTTGCATATATTAAGAGGAAATGGCTGCCTCATTGAAAGAGATAAAATGCTGTGTTGTGCTCCATCTATTTAAAAAAATAACACAAATTGCTGTTTTCCTGATAATACAAATAATTCATGTTTAATATGGGCAATTTAGACATTTAAAAAGAGTATATAGCCCGGGCAGGCGTGGCTCAGCGACTGAGGATCCAGGAGATCACGGTTTGATTCCCAGTCAGGGCACATGCCCAGGCTGTGGGCTCGATCCCCAGCGGGGGGCATGCAGGAGGCAGCCGATCAATTACTCTCTCATCATTGATGTTTCTCTCTCTGAAATCAAGATATACTATATATATATATATATATATATATATATATATATAAAGGGTATATAAAAGAAAAAAACCACCCAAAATGATACAGAGAGTAACTATGGTAATGCTCTGATGCATCTCCTTCCATATGTTTTAGTACACAAAACACAGACATGTTTTATTTACTTGAAAAATCATTAAAAAAAAGAAAAAAGCACAGTCTTCGTTTCATTTTTATTCTTTACACTGCACATATATATTTGATAAACTCTTGAATTCATGGTATTTTTCACAAAAAGGTTAAGAGCAAATGGGGCAATAAGGCAAGAGTTATTTTTTCTTCACAATACGTGAACTGCCTTCTCTCCGTGTACCTCGGCTTCCTCACTGTTAGGTGGGGTCACTGGACTGTTGGCTGAAACCTCTTTCTGCTGCTCAGCAAAGAGCAGGCAGGTCAGAAGGTGGCTTGAGAGGACATCTGGTCTATCTCTACACTTTCCAGCAGAATGACTGGTTAATTAAAACCAGTCCAGGCAAAATGGACCGATTCGATTTGGAAATTCTACCCTCCCTTTCCCCAGGAAGAAATTACACAGCCTTGCTACATAATCAACTCTAAATGTCTGAAAATTCTTTCTTCTGACATACACAGACGCTCTTTGCTTTGGGGCCTCTTTCCAATGAGACAATTCTTTCAAAGTTGAAAAGTCTGGGGAGATGAGATCTAAATGGAGCTGCCTGTCAGAAGTGTTGTGGTTCCCAACCTCCAGACGGAGCTGTGTGCCCTTTTCTGAGAGAGCACAGCAGGCAGAGATGCTACAGGTAGCACAGAGTGTGGGGAGGGAGCAGAGAGACACGCCCCGCTCATGCTCTCCTTGGCCAGAGAGTCTTTGTCCAATTGGTAGCTCAAACACAATATTCGGTGATCTGCCTGTTACGTGTTAATGTTCCTACGTGGCATAAAAACTTGAAACCATGTTTCAATATAAATATTCCCTGATAATGTAGAACCAGCATTCTGTTCCTCATGGCCCCCAGAACTGCACAGCACTTGAAATCAGGTTAACCGGAGCTAGATTCAATCATTGCGTGACCTGATCGGCTATATGCAACTTGGGGTATTGAATATCCCACTTTATGTTGTTTTTACTCTCAGTTTCATCTAGTTATTTCCTTCGGGACCACAGAGCAATAGTAGGCGGCAAAGTAATGAAATGCGGTAAATCTGGTTAAAGAGAAATATGACTAAAAATACTTTCCTTTGTTTCATCTCAGCTGCCCCATATAGTGTGGCTTAAGCTAGTTTACAAAGTACTAAAACTAGTTCTTGGCGGGGGAAAAGGCAGGTTGAATTTATTGCTCTGGGAAACACAGAGCTCACTCAATTTTATACCATATAAAAGTTCTCTGTTTTATAGCTATGCCATAGAAGTCTAGGTCATAATCGTTAACACCGAGTTATACTGTGTGCTGCAGCAAGCTCACTAGAGTCCATGAGGTGGGACGTCACATGGGCTGCAAGGGGGCATGAAGGGTCTGCCAGCCCTGTGGCTTTACCACCTATAAAGCAACTGCAAAGCCTGGGTACAGTGAGCAGGGGACATACACTGACACCATACAGACTCTGAAAGCCTTGACCATGATCTCTGAGGACAAGCCTTTCTGTTGATAACAGAGAACTTAACTGGGTTCTTAGATAGTTCTCTGTGTAAACTGGGAAGAGCTCCGGCTGGCACTGGCGCAGACCAACCAAGTGATGCTCAAGGGCTCAGAGGAGAAGCGGGAGGAATTCCCCGCCAACACATCTTGGTTCTTTTTTCTATTAATCCTGGCAATTTATTTCACTAAGCAACTTTAGAGTCCTACAACAAAAACAGTTCTTTATCAAACAAACACACCTTGGTTCTTGAAGGGCCTGTTCAAATATATGAGCTGCACACACCACCCCAAACCTTCACTCTCTACCATGAGGTTCTGAGTGAAATGAGGGATGGTCCTAAGGGAGCGTGTTTATGTGAGAGAGGAAAAGGAGACAAGGCTCAAGAACTCCTAATTCAAAGAGAGGGTTGTGAAGTTGTGTGGATATGGAGACAACTGGTGCCCACGAAGATGACCGTGTGAACATGCCTTGTAGATCCTGCCTTTGTGTCACACATGCCTATTCAGTCACTGTGACATGAAAAAGATTCTATTTGAAATACCTTCATTTTTTATTTAAAATAAGACACTATGTAGGATACAACACAATTTAAGCATCAATAAGAAATAACCATGACATTTTTAAACATTTGTAAATACTGACCATTCTTAAGTATCAGTAAGTACCCAGTGCAGTACCAGGTGATGAGCAATTTGAAAAAGAGCAACATCTGGTTAGTGAACTGGTCAGTAAAACAAAAGCTAATCATCAACACACCTGTATTTCTACCTATTTGTTACAGTAAGCAACAAACACAAGTAAAATAATATATAATAATGTATAATAGATTATAAAACTTAAATGAAAACAAATACAAATGTAGAAAGTAACAAGCACTATGAAGTTAAACTATGAATAGTATATGTAAAGTACTTTCACATTTCTATAAAGATGAATTCTTAGCATTAATTTTGGCAGACAGTCATAGTTTAAATACAATGGCTGATCTAAGATTCTTGACAACAAAAAACTAATTTATGCTTTTAAGATTATAATGATTATGAAACTAACATACGACTGGAATGTGACAAGTGACTGGGGGCAAGGCAGGGGGTCCACATGCATATGAATCACCAAAATTTGAATAAGTGCAATGTGGTTCTCCTTTTGTTATTTAGACCTGGAATTATTCTGGCTTTTAAGTTTATAATCTTTGAAATGAACCAAAATCTTCCTTGATTTCTCCAGTGAATCCTAGCAGAGCAATTTGGTCTAGAGCCTTTTCTCTGAACGAGGACAGTAAATAATCAATCTGTCCATGCATCTCTACAGTAAATCACACATATACATGTATATATACATATATATAAATTTGGGGGGGTAAACTTTCATTAGGACATGTATTGTAAGATAAAAAAATAAACCTACCTCTACACTAGGAAACAGACAGATCCTAAATCAAGCAGGCTTTGCCATTTGGGTTGACATTTGTCTAAATGAAATACTACATTATAAATTCTAAGTTTTAGACACTGATGGAGTGGAGGAGGAGCTATCAAGGTTATTTATATAAAAAATTGAAAGATACTACACACTAATTAGGCAGTGGGTTTATCTTTTAATTATTCTGCTCAGTGTACAAACCATGTGTGTCTATTACCTACGGCACGTTGACTGGACAGCTGAAGGAGGGCACCTAGGACACACAGAGCAGGGGAAGACTTATTTCAAGACTGAGTGCATGCTGTGGCCAACTGAGTGACCCAGTCTTATCAACGTGCTTATCAACCTCACTTCAGTAAAATATGTTCTCACCACAGCCTCAGAAACAAAATGACAGCTCGTTCTTGACTGCAGTCCACTAATTCTCCATCACACCATCTTCAGGATGAGAAAGACACATGCAAAACAGGCTTTACCCTAGATACGTTTCCCTATGAAAGTGGTAAAATATAACTGTAAAATAGAGATAAACCTGGAAAACAGAAAGTTTACAGTAAAGGTATATAGTGCACCAGTTAACCAGGCACAATTTCAAGAGGAAGAATGAAATTACGATTTAGCAGTAGAGTTCATGTTCCTGTTTGCATTTAATTGCAATGGCTTAGTGAAACAGCAAAAAGTCAATCACACTAAGAAATCAAAATTCCACTTATACTTGGCTCTTTGATATTTTTAAAAAATTTAATGAAGGATTACTTCAGTGGAATATTGAGAATTTTAAAAAAATATTTTACCATAATTACATAACATTTTGTATATTAAACACCTAAAACGTTTGAAAGCCAGAATAATACCAGTGAGCAGCTAGTTCTGCCTCTTCTTACACATTAGATACATTTATCTGTACTATAGACTGCAAGGTCATTCTTGACATTTGCTTCAAATCAAGCATGCTCCCACGTCTCAGCCCGGACCTGGAGGGGTTTCTTGAGAGCAGACTGCGGCCAATGGTGCATGGTGCTGTTACTTCAGCAACCTGCCCCCCTGCTTGGCACACAGGACCAGCTGTGGACGTGACGAACAAAGACACCTCCACCCCAATAGTTAGATATGTGCCAAAGGCTCTAGTTCTCCTGTGAAATAGGTTCTGTTTATTAAGGGCTTCCTGTTCATGTTAAACTAAAGTGAAATTCAGTGAGTCAATAAAGACATGGCAGCCACCCCAAAATGTATATTAAAAAAATGCTATCCCTTAAGTGTGTGTACAGGTACACGTGTATGTACACACTTATACACACTAAAGCATTTATGGGTGAAATGATATGCTATCCTGAATGTACTTTAGGTAGTAAAGAAGTGTGTCTGTGAGGAACAGAGGGAACAGGGGCAAAATATTAACAATGGTTGAAGCTGGATGATAGGTACTTAGAGGTTCTTTATGCTATTATCTGTACTTTGTGTGGTTTGCAAATTTCAATAATAAAAATAATGAATGTAAATAAATTTCAATAATAATGACAAAATAAAGGTATTTTCAACTAACAAAACTAGTCACATAAATGGATATTTTGCAAACATCGGTAACAAGACTATTCATTCCCATGACACTGTTATCATAGTGAAAAGTCAGGAAGACCATAAGTGTCAATCAGCGGGGACTGTTAAGTATGTCTACATGCAATGAACCTTGTATGCAACCATGAAACGTGACACTGTCACGGGGAAAGTCCCATTCACAGTCCATGCTCACAGGAATGCGTGAGGGTCCAGAATGGTTATCTCTGCAAAGAGGAATTACAAAATTTTTTCTTGAAATTGTTTTATACTTCTCAAATTTCTTATAAAGGCATATATTAATTTTACATTTGAGGGAAATTAGTTTCCATAATGATATCCTATAATTTTCTCATTTTCTTTCTAGGTGATGGGAATGACTTTGTATTTTAAAAAACTGTTTTAGGTCTTAAGTAATTCAAAGTGGGAAAATTATACACTTCTAAAACTTACGAAGTCTGGAATAGATTTCACTTATTTTAAAATGAACAATTTTGCCCAGCTGGGCGTGGCTCAGCGGCTGAGCATCAACGTAGGATCCAGGAGACTGAGGTTCGATTCCTGGTCAGGGCACATGCCCAGGTTGCAGGCTCCATCCTGTCAGGGGGCATGCAGGGGGCATGCAGGGGGCAGCGAATCAACGATGACTCACTCATTATTGATGTTTCTACCTCTCCCTCCCTCTCCCTTCCTCTCTCTGAAAACAATAAAGATGCATTTTTAAAAAGTTTTTAAAAAAAGAAAAATATTAAGGCATGATAACACATAGCTTTTCCTTACTGACCTACTAAGTGCATTAACACATAAGATATCAAACACTACATTAAACACACATGATTACATACATAGGAATAGATTTAAGTACCTTTTGGTTGACTCAAATCAGGCTGAAATTCCTATTAATTATAAAGATAAATAGCATTTGGAAAAAAAGAGAAGAAAATGTTTTCCAGTTTGCTCATAAAGAATTTGAATTGAAAGTATTCCAATAGTTCTATGCAAAAAAGTGTTTGTGTGTGTTTTAGCAATGTTTGTTCTTAGAACAGAACAGATGGCAGGGTGGAATAAAATTTAATTTCCAGATGCAGGGTTTTGTAAATTCAGCGCCGTGGACTCAGCATTATCAGCTAAGTCTTAAGCTTACCTTTAGCCAGCACTACAACATTTTTGGAGTAAATTTTAACTTAGTGATTAAACTTTGAAACATCACTTAAGGTTAATCATCTTAGGTAAGAGTCCCCAAAGATTCGTGTTTTAGTGGTTGTGGACTGGTATCTTTGGGCAACCTGCTTGCTGCTGTGCCCTGGAAGCTCTTTGTCTGCAGTGACCCCAGCACAGAGTGGGAGGAGACAGCAATGGGACCTCTCTCCACCTCCTCCCTCTTCTGGGTCTTTGCTTATGTAACAGATGCTGTATTGTTCTCAACATTTCCTATTTCCTTGCTGATTTTAAGGCTTCAAGGAATTTAAAGTAACTCCTCCTTATCAAGAGATTGGAGATCTCTAACCTTGGCAATCCCAATTCAGATAACGTAAAGAAAAAATAAATCAAAAGACGTCACCTAAGTTACCTGATGGGCATTTCCAGCTTTCACATCCACGTTGGAAGCTGGAGGGATGAGGAGAGATTTCTTAGGTTTTGATTTGTCCAAGTCACACATCTGTAATCAGATTAAGAAATCACATTTTTAATTAATTGTATATACTTGCAGTTGTGTGAGGGCACATTTTAATGTTTCTTAATGTGATCTTGGGAAAATCCCTTAATTCTTTCTTTAGGGATTAAAGGTGAAAAAAGTGTGAAAAATATCCCCAGATGAAAACTGTTTTCTTACCTGGCTCATAGAAGAAGTGGATTGTCCGTAGTGGACATTACTGGAACGAGGCTGCTTCGCAGGTTTTGAAGATTCCTGACATAGTTTTCTCTTAGGCCTGTGGGCTGTTCTGCCTGCTATCAGTCTGTGGTCAGTGACATCAACTTCTTCAGTTTGACTGACTGACTGCTCCTGGAGTAGCTGGGCACCTTCTATTTCTGTGTCTGATTCAAAAATGTGCGGTCTTTTCACTTTTAGTGACTCGTGTCCTTTCCCTAAAATTTGTGCTATATGTTTGCTTGTTAAAGTTTCTTTTCCATTGACTTGGCAGTCGGCGGCACTTTTTATCCCACCTAAACTGCTGTCTGACACTTGAAATCCTAAACTATCAGAGAGTTGCTTACTTGCATTCACATTCACAGCTGATGATTTTCTGTGAGGAGGGTATCTTGTTACCCTTTCACAGGACTCAGCCTTTTTTTCTTGCACGGGTCCAGAAGTCTTCTGGTTTAAATTTCTAGGTTTCATCTGAATGTTACAATTAGATTTTTTTTTTGTAGCTGGATCTAAATTCTGTTTGTCATTCTGGATTGTACTGGTTTCAAGTGAAAACAACTTAGATTCTGTAACATGTTGTTTTCTTCTCAGGTTGCCAGGTTCTAAGACGTTTCTGTTCATTTGCAATGATCGAGTTTTGAAAACTGGTATGAATTTAGGGGCCATGTTACTTTGGGAGCTAAAGTTTGTGTCTTGAGCTTGAGTATGTGCTCTGGTGGGCTTTGGTGTTTCCAAATGTACTTGAGGTGCCTTGTCACACAGGGACTGCTTTCTGCTCTGAGCAGATTCCAGCTGGAGGTGTGGAGCTGAGGACACGCAGGGCTCCTGCTGGCTGACCCAAAGCTCCACCTTGTGGTCCATGGCTACTGAGTGTGGTAGAGGATGTTGAGCCAGGGTGGGTCCTATGGAAGGCGCCTGGGTCAGAGAGGACCTGAACATTTGTTTAGAAGTCAGATTAGGTGGCTTGACTCTGTCTTCCTGAAAGAATACAGATTAAGAAATTTAAAAAATGTAATATTGTCCTTAATGGAAAAGAAATGATATAAAATATCATCAAAATAAGAACATAAAGTAACACTACAATATATAAAATAAGAAAAACAAAAAACAAAGGTATCTTCTTGAGGAAATGTGTTTATTTCTTATGGTGTACCCTTCTTTAGACATCAGCTTTTCATGATAATATATTAAGATGAAGATATGTTCTAACTTCCCAACTATAATTAGCTACCAATTGTCCTCCAAACTTGCTTGGGCTGCTGACTTGCTCAGAACATCTTTCCCCCTTCACTCCATATTTTTTTCTCTTGACTCCTGCCTTATATGCAGTTGTACTGTGCGGTGGACATGAGATTGCCTTTAACACTCATCCCAGACTTCTAGAGCCTGGACACAGAAAATGAACATCTCCTTTGTAGCTGGGGTTCAGGATATGATTTGGGATCAACCAATCAGATGCACTCACACCATATTTGGAAAGAAGGTGAGAGGTAAAGCTACTTCTGCTGAAAAGTTTAACATGAACACTTTTGGTTTCTTAGTAGCAGAAGCCAAGTGTCTGCCCACCAGGTTCTGGAGGTGTCCAGAAACAGAGCTGAGGGCATTTACTCTCCCGATGTAGACAGATTAATAGGCAAAAGCACCAAACGCCTTTCACCACACACCGCAGCCCTCACCCTCAGGAGGCTTCCCCTGCACATAGATGCTATCCAGGCGAGAGGAACAGGTGTTAAATTTGAATAAACTGCTACTCAAAAAGATGTTTTATCAGAAATGACTGAGTCATCTTAAAGTGTCTAGACTGAATTTTTTTCCATTTGATGAAAAAAGAGTTCAAGAACTAAGTTGAAATCAATCATAGAAAATCAAAGAAGAACCATTTTCTCTGGACTACTGGGTTTCATAAACAATAGTAACTTTCAAACAACATACCTATTACTTGAGATACCGAAACAAAAACAAAAGTAAAAGACAAACCACCTCATTCTAGGCAGATCCACATTAGATTCCTTATGTTTTGACCTAAAACTTACCGAGAACATGTATCTGAAATATGCTGATATTCACACCCTGTTCCATCTTCACCTGTCTCAGAAATATGCGCCTGGTGGAAATACTTTCCAGCAGCTTATTTTGCCCCCTAGCCTGTCAGTGTATTATTTACTCTTCCTTCCAATTTCTAAAATGCAGTATTGAGCCCAGAGGGGGGACCCTCGAGGTCTATATTCAAAATTTATAAAAAGACTACAAAAAGGGCCCATGTAAACAGCAGATGAGATCATAAATAATTTAGAGAACTTAAAATACTTAAATGGTCAACAAACGAAGGCTTTGTAAAGCCAAAACCCAACAAAAACATAAGCTTTGCCACATTATAACCACTATTCTGCCAGGTGTCACTGGCAAATGTGACTGAGTTGACTTTTAATTTCTAGAACTTTACATATAATTTATATAGCTTTGTATATTACCATGAAATTAGAGGGAAACCAAAAGCTTTAACCTCTAGGTACATCTGAATGGATATCTAATGGAATCCTAGAATTAAGGTAATGAATGATTAAATGAAACTTGAGGATTGACCAAAATGACCAAATGTGTTTTATCTATTAAAATCTGGCTCTGTATTGCACAACTTGAGTGTTTCTTTATTAAAGTTGAACCAGAATTCAGCTAAAGTCAGACCTAACCCCAGGTTTGTAGAAAATACGGGGTTGAGAAGAATATGTTAACTTTACATGACATGGTACAAGGAGGCAATCGGTCAAATCTGGAATACAGGACATTTTCCAGGGCAAATGATCCAGAGTTCCCAGCAAATAACTGGCATAAACAAAGGGAAGTGGGTCTGGAATGTTATAGAAAAGAGACTTAAGACACATAACCACCAAATGAAATTATGTGGCCCTTGCTTGGATTCTGACTTAGACAAAATGTCTAAAAGCAAATCTCTGAGAATTGGGGTATGACGTGGCATCAGATAATCAAACTTTTGTCTTTCCTTTGATGAAAACACATAACTATGTCATTCTAAAGAAAGAGCATCATTGAAAATCTAGAATTAAACTTTCATAGATTTGTTCTTTAAAAATTTTCCCTTTAATTTTGTTTTCTTTCTTTTTACCTCACCTGAGGACATGCTTAGAGAGAGGAAGGGGGAAAGGGGGAGGGAGGGAGGGAGGGAGGGAGGGAGGAAGGGGGAAAGGGGGAGGGAGGGAGGGAGGGGGAAAGGGAGAGGGAGAGAGAGAGAGAAACATTAATGTGAAGATCAGTTGCCTTCCGTATGTTCCCTGATGGAACTTGAGCTGGGAACCTGCAACCTTTGGGTGCAAGGGTGATGCTCAACCAACTGAGCCACTCTAGCAAGGCTGATTTCGTTTTCTTTGAACAAAAATCTTATTCTAGTGAGTGTGAAAGCAGGCCATCGTATTTTCTTTATCAGTATTACTTAATTCTACTTCTTTTTCATAAATAAGATTACACAGGCTTTTTCAATCAATCAGATAAAATGGCAAAAGTTCAAAGTAGGATTTGTATGAGGCAAATGTTTCTGAATTATCCTGTAAGATCACTTAATCACCGAAAAGACATTTAATGAACACCTATATGCACCAGGCACTTGGGGTAAAGAGATGACCAAGATCTCTAGCCTCCAGGGGTTCACACTAAAGAGAAAAAATAGACCAGTGAACAACTACTACTCTAACAGCACGTTAAATACAATAACAACAAACCTTAGTGACAGGTGGCTAAGTACAGTAACAGTAAACAGTATTAGGGAAACAGAGACCCGAGAGAAAAGAATTATATCACAAAGGATTAGTTGGTCCACCAGAGGAGGTAAGAGATCCGCATAAGACAGGAGCACAGCATGTCTCAGAGAACTCGGTAGGACACGAATGTCTTACCTGTGTTCGTGGTTTTGTCAGGTCTTGTGTGCAGTAGTACGATTTTGTTGTCATCTTTATGGGAAATCCACATATATGGGGCAGTTTAGATTTTAAATCTGAAAGAAAACTTTTCAACACACCTTCCAAATCTATCCTTGGGAAGAACTGTATGGGCTGACTTCTGATGCAACTAAGAGGGTATGTAAACAATGTTAAAGAGCAATAGGACATTTCTATGGAATAAAAAAAGTCTTAACTAGTAACTGTTAAAAAGGCACATACAACTAAATCTAACTATTTCATATATTGCTTATTTATTCCAAGCTAAATAACTCCAATTTATAATCCAAAGCTAAAAAGCATGTTTTCTCACAGGGATATTAATTACTTCTATTTTAGTGCCCATGGTCAAGACAGCTCACTGGGTCCTTACAACACAGCTTTCCTTACAGGCTGGCAAACTAAGACATCCTACAAATGATGCATATGAAAGACGCTATGACCTTTATAGAGTGTTTATAGTAAACAATAAACAGGCTGCATCACCAAAAGCAGTAAAGTCTCAGTACACAGAAACAACACAAATTTCATTCAAACTCAGAAGCAGTTATTTGAAAAAAGCAGTTACTTTTCTGTTGAAAAATATTCTGAAGATTTGGCAAAATAAATTGGCATTTAATGAAAGAGAATAGTGGATACCTGTCAACCCTAATTTTATATTAGGATTTGGGTTAGGAAACAATACAGAAAGAACACTATGGCTCTTCTCTCTTCCATTCTAAACTCGGCTGGTCAGAATATGGGAGAGACAGGAATGGTAAGACCAGTATTAAGACTGAAGAGTTTCACTGAAGCACTTGTGCTCTTTCTTGATAGGTTTTAAAAATGTTAAGGTATTTTCTTAAATCAATGGCCTGCATTAAGTACAAGTCAAATCCTCTAAATATTGCCTGTAAGACAATCTTCCAAAAATAAAATTATTTGTTATACAACTAATTCTAATTCTACCCTCTCAGAATATCCAAAATGCCACTGGAGGGAGCCCTTGGCTAAGGAGAATGCTATGATTATTTTCTCCTTTCTACTAGAAATCATGCATGTAAACACTTTCTCTATCTACTATAAAGTTTCGATGCTGTCTAAATTGCTAAAGCAATGTTTAAGGGGAGAAATCATTATTAAAGTCATCTTCAAGTAAAAATGGGAAGAAAATAAAAAATACTCATGCAGATAAAAGAAGTAGAGAGGAAAGTAGTTTCCTTTAGACACAGAGAAGGTTAACAATGACACCAGGGCAGGAGAGAGACCAGGTCATAGGTGGGCAGAGAGTGCCCATGACGAGTGGTGTAAAGGATATGTAAAGACCCTTCCTGCTATCATTCTGAAGTAGATGCTGCAGTATACTTGAACATTCCCACAATCCTCTGGAAGTTTATAGCCATACTGAAAATTAAGAACAAAGTAAAATTCTGTTGTGAGAAAGTTAAATTTAGGTTAAATTATAAGAAGGAAAACCAAATAACTTCCTGTATAATATATATCTGTGTTCCTTACCAGGTCATCCCAGTGCATCTGGAAATCTTTGTATGAGTGAAAAGGACAGTGAGGAGGCGTGGTATGAAGAACACTTAGTATCTGTCCCTTTTTCATACTATGAAAAATAAGAGTTTGGTAAAATACCATGAGCCAATGCTTATATATAGTTTAAGTTAACTATGGGATTTAGAAAGCGTTGAAAAAGATTTAAGAACTATCTACACATAAGTAATAAACTATTCATTTGCTCCTAGTTCCCAACACACATTCTATGAAATCTTAACAGCTAGAATTATTAGGAATGACTAAACTGAATCAGTGCAAACAATATGCTGGTTATAAACACAAAGTAACAACTAACGTTTGGGGGAAGTTTAGGAACTGAGAGAATGAGTCTCAAATCTGTTTCCCGCCCACCGCTCTTCTGAGGAATGAGACCATGACGCGTACGCTCCTGAAAGTTCTTCACTGTGAAGCAGGTAAAATTTCATCCCAATAGTCCTATTTGTATTAGTAACAAGCCATTTTTTTCTGAATATAGTACAAACTTAAAACTTAGCTTATATCAAATGATAAGATTACTATAATAGTTGTAATCTCATAAGAAAATATCTAGGAATTTTACTTTAGAAAATAGATCCAATAGAAATGTATAAATGTATATTATACATTTAATGGATAACAGAATTATTTTAGTAATCTGAAATTAATGGTTTCTGTAAATATGACAATACTGTTGCAATGTTTTTAAAGTTGTAATTCAGTTTCAAGAGTTCACAGGATGGTTTATACTTTTGCATATCTCAACACTGAAGCAAAATTAGAGGAAAATGATGCATCTGAACCTCCCCTAGATACTACAGATTGAAATCTCACCTTGGCAAAACGTAGCACCAGTTGCTTAAAATGGAATGACCCTCAATGACAGCATTCTTGTGAGTATCAAAGTTCTTGATAACACTTTGAGAAATATCAAATTCTTTTAGCTTTTAATAGAAGCAAGATTTTAATGTGTAAGTCCTCAAAAGAATTTGGCAAACAAAAAGACACATTAAAAGACACATACTGTGTTTGTTACACACACTCACACAGTCAGTTATAAAGTAGTTTTAAAGGCCTCAGTTAACACTGGGCCAACCAGTTCACATAACGTGAGCGATGTTTCAGCTCACCTCGTCTCTCCTCTGCCAGTAGAGAAGGTACACGCTCTCCCTCTTAACTTCCAAATCAAACGTCTATTCTGCCCTGTTTCACAGACATGTGTGAACTACCTGTTACAGCAGTCGGGATGTGAAAAGTGCCCTACCAAAAATGTAAGGTGAGATTCAGAGGAGCTGAGGACAAATTATAATTTAGGGAGTTAACTTAAATGAACTGAACAAGTATGTACTGAGTGTATAATGTTGAGTAGAAAAGAGAAGAGCATGTCCCTCATTTCTGGTGTTTGCTTCTGTGTGGACAAAAGCTCTGCTACCCGGATGCCCTTGGGCCCCTAGTTCGTTCCTCTCTAGGGCAGATGAAGTGACTTATCTGGTAGGTAAAATTGGGACAACTCCTTCCTCTTCCTCTTGGGAGCTGGCCTGCTGGCAAAAAGTGGTGTTGTGCATTCTCTCTGTCACTTTGGGAATGATGCCTGATCTCCCAAGGGAGCCTGTGGATTTCCATCACTGCCATTCATAGGTGGGCCAATCTACCTAATTCTAGGGTTCAGATAGGCCACATTCCCCAACAGCTGTTTCTTTTTCATTAATAGTGTGACTATATGTCTTTTAAAATAAATAAAATGGAGACCAAACTTGAACATTCTTTACGCAGAAAAAAATAGCCAAGCCACATAAGCAAAACCTAACTTAGCTTATTTTGCAATGCAAACAAAATTTAACTTAGATTATTTTTTGTAAATGCCTCCAGAAATTATAAATAAAACTTAAATTGTTTTCCAGAATGGTATAAAATAATCACTTTTAATCCATCACTTGGAAAACCCTTGTTATAATCAACCATTATTAAAATTAAATCACTTAACGAATTTTCTATGTAAACTGTCCTGGAACAACACACCTCTGGGCTTCATTCTACTCCTGGCTTTAAGACTCCAGGGTTCACAAACTGCTCTTTTATGCACAGTAAACTCTTAACAAATCCAATTTTAATTGATCTGATTTTATTTTTAATGTATCGTAGGTTATACATATTGGACCAGTATCCCATTAGGTTAGTGTCCTTTTCACTCTCAAAAGTGTCCACTTTGGGTAAGTTTCTCATCCTATTAACAAAGGTGGTATTCTAATCTCTGTCTCACTCTTTGTTAATCTCTATCTGGTTCAAAAATCAGGGATCTAAAACAGCAGTATCATCTGTAAAGAAGTCAACGTGCAGTAAGGTACAATAATTAGTTCTCAAGCAGCTTATTATAAAGTTACGGGATATATAAATGAGGAGTATAACTCTACAAATACAAATAAGTATGTGAGCATGGTGCAGAATGGTGTGGAGGTTTAAGAGGGTAGAGCTCACACTGGGTCTGGTGCCCTAAAGGTTCCTCATCGGTATGAGATACTAACAGCCCATGCCAGTTATTCATGTGCAGGTCAGCTTCCCTACCAGCTCACGTAAAGCTCCAGGGGAGAGCAGATCCCATTCCTCTGTCTTTGTAATCAGAAAGTTAGAGGAAAGTGACTGCAGTAGCATTTGAGCTGGCTCTTCAAGGATGGGCATGTGTAGCCAATCACGGTTCTTGAAGCCAAGGGAGAACCATCTCTTCCATGCCTGGGGTTTCTTGGCCTGGACACTACTGACACTGGGCTGAATAACTCTTTCTTGGGGTGACGGGGGGTTGTGTCCTGTGCACTGTAGGATATTCAGCAGCATCTCTGGCTTCTATCCACTAAATGACAGTAGCAACACACCTCTCCCCCTCTGTGATACCCAACCTTCTCTCAAGATGTTACAAAATGTCTGATGGGGAACAAAAGCACTCACTCCCCCATCAGCCTCTGGGAGAAGCACTGGAACAGAAAAGGGTAAATCATACCTACTGAGATAGCGTTGGTGTGTCAGGTTCTATGCTGGGTGCTACGAGAACAGAAAAACAAAACATATCCTTCCTTCCTAAGAAGGCAAAAAATGTTAAGTGTAAAACGTAGGGGCCAAAAAAAACAAACAAAAAAAACCCCACCAGTATGCCAGTGGGGAGATATTACATTTGCTATGGGCTGGAACAGTGCTTTCAATGTTGGGAGGTGTAAGAGGCGGCAAGAAGTGGGCAGGCACTGAGGCAGGACAGGGTTGTGAGGAGTCCTGAATATCACTAAAAAGATTTTTTTCTCCGCCTTAGGTGAGCTTTCTGAGTTTTCTTTTGTATGTGAAGCACATCCTCTTGTTCAATCTTTCATAAAAAGATTTTTGAGCAAGGGAATAATATGACTGGATCAGTGTAGAACTGACAATATTTTCTTTGGGTAAACAGATTTAGAACAATAGCAAGAGATCAAGAATTTAATACGGATTTTGAAAATAAAAAATCTTACCACTTTTCTTAAAAATTAAAACCTACTAGCATGTTAGTAATAATAATAAATACATTAAGTATATAACAAATAAAGGCAGTTATAGAAATCAAATATGTGGTACCTCCGGTGGTGGCAGTCTAATTGTATAGGCTTCTATACTTAGACAGACTTGAGTTTCTGTTACATTGATGTCTAACACTGAAAATAAAATATTTAACCGTAAACTTTCTGGAATTATTACTCCAGCCTATCAAATTAAGTATTTCAGTAACAAAAGAAATTACTTTAACTTAATTTATTCAAGTTAGAAACTCAGTTAAGAATAGATGTTTTTTTCACACATAGTAAAAGTCAATTACCATATTACATTTGAAAGCTGTAGATGAGACATTTACAAGGTGACAAAGGCTGAAGCAACGTCGATGTGGGTATGTATACGTTGGGGGATGTCACCGGGCAGGGTTGCAATAAGAAAAATGAGATATCCCACAGTTGAGGGAAAAGCGGTAAGTACCTTTTACAAGTCTGACATCTATTATATGTAAAAATAGAGACTGTCTTCTTAAATCAGGAGGTACCATGCCATGATTCTGACTTTAGTAGTGTTTCACTAACGAATGCCCTCAAATATTCTGGCAGATACACTCTGGGTCTTATAGAGCCTCAAGGCTTCTACCTTGCTTTCTCATAATTAAAAGTACTTTACAAGCCAGATACTGGTTATCTTGGGAAGGGTTAATACCTCCAAGAAAGCAGGAGTGGGCTTGTGGGGTGCTGGTAATTTTCTGTTTCTTGATCTGAGAACTGATTATAAGGGTAAGTTTAGTCTGTGAAAATCCAATGAGCTATACTCTACCAATTCATCAGTTTTGCTGTAGAATATTACATTCGGTAAACTAAACAAAAAACCTCTAACACACAGAGAATGTTGCTCTCCTAAACTTTAATCTCCGACAGCTGTAGTCTCCTGACAGTGTTTGGGGATGAAACTAAATTTAGGAATGAACCCATTCGTCCACAGCTAGAGCATAATGACTACCACTGTTCAACTTAAACATAAAACGAGTGCAAGGGCAACTGAAACGGAAGAGCTGTGGATTATAGCTGCTAGCCCAGGATCTAAGGCTATGCCCCAACGGTGAAAGCTACCGTGATTGATTACTAATGTCTTCCTGGGCTCAGGATTTCCACCTATCTGCTATCTCTGGACTACTGTTTAGAAACTTGCCCACCTGCAAGTCAGCCATGCATGTCACTGAAAAAGTTTATTAGACCGTAAACTGTTATCTTAGCTCATCTGTGTCTCTTCAGACTTTTCTTTTTTAAGGAGAAAAAGAATCATGTTCTTATAAGATGCAAAGCTTTTACTTTCAACAATACTGAAGAATTTTTGATAATTCTGGAAACTACGTATTATAAATTCCTGTAAGAATTAAACTGCTTCATAGTCATAATTTTCTTTAAGTAGAGAAATAAAAAACAGCTTTTATTCCAATTGAGAAAAGTGAATTTTTCTCAATAAAGTAGGCTATATATTTTGAACCACAGTTATTTCCCTGGGTGAAATTGTAATTACAACATCTGATTAAATTCCGATATCTAATCACCAAGATTGTACCAACTCAACAACTCAATCAACACTGCTTAACAACTGTTGATTAATGTTTTATCTATTGACTTACCCATTTTTACTTACCAACAGCATTTTGCTTTCCCATCTGAGAAAGAAATTCTCTTCCTTAAAAAATTGATAGGATATGCCATATTATAACCTATGAAACACGTTTGATAAATATAACCCTTTCAAGTGAAATTAGCAAGCTAAGGAAAATGCTTTAAAATACAGTTTTATAAAAAGGAATATTCTAAACATCAAGTATTACATAATAAACATGTTTTCTTTAAAGAAACATCAGCAGGCCCTTGGATATAATCCCAAAGTAAGGAGATGACAATTATGTTGTTATGGGCTTGCTTAAGAATGCTCTGGTTGGGGTTATGCTTTTAAAACTACTCCCTAATAATATCCTGAAACTAAAAACAGATGCACATAGTAGAAGTGATGTAGTTCAGAAAGCCAGTGACTGAAAGGCGTAGTCACCTTGCACTAGGAGATGGCCCACTTTATTCCAGGCTGGGGCAAGTCTAGCTGTGAGTGAATATGAAAGACAGTTTTGAAGAATTACAGGCATTACTCTTTGTGGTGCCTCCACCTAAAAAGATCAAAGGACAAAATTTGAGCAAATTACACCAATCAGTATGTCCCTATAAGCTCACAGAACATGTCTGTCTTTAGATCACCACCCAGCAGAATGGGCTGTTCTGGATGTTAGTTCTAGTCACTGCTGTAGTTATAATCCTGTCTGGTTCTAAGGTTACAGAGTGTTAAACTACTTCCACTCTGAAACCACGACCATGCCGTGCTCTAACAGCCGTGCTTGCCCTGCCCCAAGAAACCTGAGTTTTCAGGGCTCCTGAGCCACAACCTTCCACTTTACTTTGTGTTCTGCTCTACATGGAAGGAACCAGGCCAGAGTGATGTTGTAGTATTTTTCACAGTTGTTCACACTAGTTCAACACCAGAGAATGATGAAATACTCACATGGGTACCAGCAAAGAATCTCTACTTGTAGAGGACTTTTTAAAATGAGAACTTCTGACCAAGGAGAGTAATAGGATGCAGACTGATCCTCCCACTTAAGGCAAAACTAAAACACTGGGAAAGTTCTATAAAACAATGGTTCAAGGACACTGGACATCAAAGTAGCAAAGGAAAGCAGTCCTAAGAGATGGGAACCTATGGTCACTCCAACATACTGACTGAAGAGGGTTCCAGGCTGCTGTGTGGGAAGGGGAGTCTCGCAGGATCCAGGGGACTCTTTGGGGTTGTGGAGACAGAGTTGAGTGTCCAGGGAGACAAGGGAGGTAGAGTTTTGGGGTCAAAGAGTTGGAGCTGAGAGAGCTGCACAGAGAGTAGACTCTGAGACCAGCAGTGTCCCTCATGAGTATTCAACTGAATATGGATCAGCACAAGCTATCCACGGCTGGAGACTAAACCAAGGCTGTTTGCTCTACAAACATGGATGCAAAGTTCAGAAGAAAATGCTGCCACTGCCTCTACTAGCAAGACATACAAAAAAGTGATAGCACCAAGGAGAACTGTCTCCCAATATCACCCACCATCGTTTTCATACCATTTTGGCTTCTGGTGAATTTTCCCAGGATGCAAGTAATTAATCTGTTGATGGGGGACAAGACCAAATCTGTTCAATTTGTCTCATAGAGAATTTAATCAAGGCTACTATCAACAGGACTCCAAGCAGTGGCATGAGGCCAACCTGCAATGTTGACTTCACACATGCCCCCAGGGTCCAGGACCCAAGCAAAACAAATCCCGTAACTACCAGGATCTACCTTACAAAGCCAAATGGCTTCCTCCCTGCTTCTGTGTTGCCTTCCCCTTGGCCTGAGGTATTAACCCAGATACAGTAGACAGATCAGCTCACTCAGTCTTGGCAAGCAAGGAGGAAGTCTGGGCCAATCCGATCATTCACAAACATGATGACTGGTGATCTGGACGCCTTCAAGGGCAAAGATGGTATTACTGATCACTTCAGCTACAGTCAGGGGCAATTTCTCAGTAACTGATAGAACAGGTAGACAGAAAACAAGCGAGAATATAGTACCTAACACTATCAACTAACGTGACCCAATTACCATTTATAGACTGCTTGACATAACAGCAGAGTACACATTCTCCTCAAGGGGTCAGGATTCATTTACTAAGATAGTAAAACAAGTCTCAATAAATTCTAAAAAATTCAAATTATACAAAACTTGTTCTCTAGCCACAACTAAATTAGGAAGCAGAAACAGAAAGATCCCTGGAAAATCCCCAAATATGTGGAAACTACATAAACTTCTAACCAACCTTTAGATCAAAGAAGAAATAACAGGAATTAGGAAATATTTTGACTTGAGGAAAATAAAAACAAAACATGCCTGGGCGGCATGGCTCAGCCACTGAGCACTGACCTAGGATCCAGGAGGTCATAGGTTCGATCCTCAGTAGCAGGTGTGCAGGAGGCAGCTGATCAGTGACTCTCTCATCATCTCTCTCCCCCTTTCCCTTCCTTTCTCTGAAATCAATAACGACATTTTAAAAATAATAATAAACCAAACCCAAAATAAGCATAAGAAAGAAAATGATAAAGACAAAAATGAAAATCAATGAAATACAAAACAGTAAAACAACAGAGAAAAATCAATGAAACCAAAAGCTGTCTTTTCAGATCAGTAAGATTGTTAAGCCTCCAGCAAGACTGGTCAGGAAGAACACACATCACCCAACATCTGGAATGAGAGGAGGCAGCATCACGACAAACTCCACAGGAAGGAAAGCGAGCAAGTATTATAATTTGACAACTCAGATGAAATGGACATATTCCTTGAATAGATAACTTGAATAGCTCTATTATCTATTAAAGGAATTGAAGCTATAGTTTAAAACTTTTGCTTAAGGAAAACTCTAGGCCCAAATAACTTTATTGGTGAATTTTATCAAACATTTATAGGATACTAAAAATTCTACACAAGCTCCAAAAACTTGAGGAGGAAATTTTTTTCTACTTTAAGATTTCTGGGGACAGGGACTTTATCTGGTTCATAACTTTAATTCCAGAAACAGGTAGAGTGCTTAGCATATAACAGATGTTCCATAAATATCTGCTGACTGTAATTACTATTATGCAAAAAATATCCATAAAGAGAAAAATTGAGGGCCCAGCCGGGCATGGCTCAGCAGTTGAGCATCGACCTAGGATCCAGGAGATCAGGGTTCGGTTCCGGGTCAGGGCACATGCCCGGTTTGAGGGATGTAGCTGATCAATAACTCTCTCATCATTGATATTTCTCTCTCTCTCTTTCCCACTTCCTTCCTCTCTCTGAAATCAATAAAGATATATTAAAAAAAGAGAGAGAGAGAAATTGAGCAAAATCACGAAGGCTCAAGAGGGTAGGAAGTCAGGCTGGAGAAAGTTCATGAATATTGAGGCATCTGGGACCTGGAAGTCTGGTGAAGGGGGCTAAACAGTTTACTTAGGAGCAATGAGGAACTGGGATACATGGAAAAGGGTAAGAGTATAAACAAAAAGATTTTAAATATTTTGGGCATTGGACAACTTGCAGTGATCAAGTCAAAGATGTGAATTAAAAGACTCAAAAAAAATAGATCACAAAGCGTATTTTTATTAGTGTATAAGGACTATGGGAGATGTGTTTCCAAATTTTTCATATAATCTTAAGATACATATAAAATGATGGTACTTGGTATAAATATTTTTTAACTAACCCAATACTGAAATGCCATATACTCTTGTGCTCAAAAAAATAACTGTTTTGATCTTTAGAGTTTGTTTCTAAAATTTTATTGTATCTTCTTGGAACACATTTGTCAAAAAAACCCCACAATTTTTAACTTTAAGTCAATATATTAATAAAAAGATGAAATTCTCCAAGAGCGGGCCAACAGGATGGCAAAGGGGTCCCCACTAAATCATGAGACACTTTCCACAATAAAGAACAGAGTTCTGTAGGGATTCCCAAAAGACCCAGTTTCTAGAGCTAGGTAAATGACACACTGTAAATCTGGTCCTCATAGTTCAGACCTGTCTTAGCAAAAAGATTCAATACCCCTTTCCCACAGATTGTGGCTGACAGCTGAAACCAGCTTTCAGGTTCTTTAGGTTTCTCAGGGAGCTGCAAAAGCACCCCTGGGAATTACTGAGACTAAATCACCCTCCTAGGACCTAAATAAACTATCTCGTCTTGGAATCGACCAGAAACCTCATTATCCCGAACCCCAGTCAATCAGCCTGCTGGAATAACAGGACACAGTGCCTCAGAGAAACATGCAGAGACCTGAAGTGAGCTCCAGCCAAGTCTCCATGGCCTGAGTAACTGAGACACAAGAGGTGCTCATCCTATGCATTCATATTTTCCTTGCTAAGGTCCAGAAATTCGCCACATAGAATACAATTTATACTCTTTTGTGCCTCTGCTTATTAGCTATATTGTTATGAACAGTATTTTTGTCTCTCTGGGTTTCCTTTTCTTCACCTGTAAAATGGGAATATTCACTTCTTAGAAGCTATATGTGGTAGATAAGACTATACCATGTAAAATGCCTGCAAGAAAAATTAAGCCTCTTTTCCTGTGTCTCTACTAAATGCACAAAGTAATTGAGAAAAAATTGTTCGACTCTTTCACATGCATAGCATTAACTTATATGACAGATACTCTAATTTTTGTTGGCCATAAAAAGAAGCTGAATACAAAATAAGTATAAACAGCATCTGGAATTATCTTTTCAAAACTTACCTTAGCTCCATGTTTTTCAAGATAAGCATTAAGTTTTCCAGCTTTATAAAATGGTATCTATAACAAAAATCCACATTTATAAAAATGACATAAATATGTTATTAAATGAAACCATACAAGACTTTAAACATTATACAGTAGACAGCACAGAATCAGACCATAATCCTGACAGCTTCTGACCTGGGAGACACAAGTGATGACCAATCCCTCCCTGAAATAGAATCTGTCGGTACACTCTCAAAATGAGAAAAGCCTTTGTGGGGGTGACATGAACCCAGAAACCATATGAAGAAAGAGGCCAATAAAATTTCATATAATAAATATTTAACACCTTTCGTAATATACAGGAAGTTCTTAGACCTTAAGAAGGAAAATGGACACAAGTGGAAGATCAAGAAAAAGTTCAAAAGGCCAAGGTGCTTCAATTCACCAATGAAAGAAATATAAGTTAGAGAAAATGTTCTTTGTAACCTAAAAGATTGGCAGATGTGTGAAGGTTGTGAATATCAAGTATTTGTGAGGATGTGGAAATATAGGTTTTCTCATACACAATTTTTTAATAAATTTTTTAAATTTTATATCTTTATTGCTTTCAGAGAGAGGAAAGGAGAGGGAGAGAGAGAGACAGAAACATCAATGATGAGAGAGTCATTAATCGAGCCCGCAACCCGGGCATGTGCCCTGACCGGGAATTGAACCCCGATTGCCTAGATCCCAGGTCAACACTCAACCGCTGAGCCACGCCTGGCCAGGCTCATACACAATTCTTTAAAATATAATCTAGTAGAGACTTTCAGATAGCAATTTCCCAGTATCTAGATTATAGCTAAAATGTGCTGAAATCCCACTTCCAAGAATTTAACCCATAAAAATTACCAAATGAAAATGATGTAATTTCAATGCTTTCTGAAGTACTGTTTGCAACAGCATAAAACTAGAAACTAAGGTGTGCATTAGACAGTGATAATTAAATTATTTTATACTCATACAATGAAATACTTCAGTCTTAAAACCAAGAAAGATACATGTATTGACACAGAATAATAATCCAGGAGAGGCTGTTAAAGGGAAAATGAAAGGCAAGTTTCAAAATCGTATGCCTAACAATCCCATTTTAAGTACTTCAGTAAATATTTTTAGAGCACATATTTTAAGAAAGCAAAACAAAACACATTTTTAGATGGTTATTTTAAGATTAGGATACTTGAACTCACTACAACTATAAAAACAATCTCCTTCTTGTTCCATAAATTTTTCAGGTAGAAAAACACACAATTAAGAGGCATTAGTGTCTACTGTTCACCAACAGCTTGTCTTTTTTAAAAACTGTATTACGGATGAGAAGAAAAAGTTGGACATACAGCCATATAACCTCGAAGATAAAAGGACTGAAGATTTTGTGTAGTTTATCAGCACTGTTAATAAGTTGATTTCACTGGATTCTGGGGAATTAAAATCTCAGAGTAAGATGATTCTCAGAAAGACTTTTGACAAAAATCTCAGGAGAGTATGATTTTTATGAAGATTTCTGGCCCTTCCTTATCATTCCCAGTTATACACACAGCACCAAGAAATATGTTTCTTGCTCTAATTTTACTAAATATGAATTTTTTTAAAATTTCCAAATTAAAAAAAAAGTTGATCTAAATTCTTTAAAAACAATTGGAGATGTGTTGGGGTGAGAAAATTACTCCTTTATGTTAAGTGTAATTCTAAAGAATAAAATATGAGAAACAACATATCTTTAAAAATTCTGTTATAACATATTTCCTCATTTGCAGTCTTTATCTTAACGTTTATGACACAGAACACTGACCATGAAATTAGAAACACAAAAATGAATTTTAAACATCAGGTATATCAAAGTTAAAATCTGTTAATGGTTCAAGCTACAAAACAGTATAATTTGTCTTCATAAACCATTTTCAACTTGAGCTATAATGAGTACCTGAATTACTGTTTATCAATGTTCCCCCAAATAATTAGTAATAATAACTTATAAAATGTTAAAACACTAACCGCCATCACCACCCAAATTTGGCTAAATATTCCAGGCACAGGTGACACAAGAACATCTTGGTGCAAAAACAGCAACTGTCTGTGGAGATAAAGTATATTAACTTTAAATTGGACTTGCCCACTGTTTTTACTTTATCAGAACATTTTAAAATCACTTCGTTCCAATCAAAAGTTGAAGTTTCTGCCAGGCAAAGACTGTGTTATAGATTTCATCTCTCTCCCCACACCCAGCATGGTACCTTGAACACTGTAAACACTCAGCCAAGATCTGAATTAAAGGAATTATAAAATTATAGATATTGCTATTGATATGTGTGTCCCTGCACCTGAATTTCCTAACCTCTTTCATCTGTGAACATGAATCCCTCTTCACTTATTATTTACTTAAAAAATATATATGTCTATTGATTTCAGAGAGGGAGAGAGAGAGATACATCAATGATGAGTCAGTGATTGATCGGCTGCCTCTTGCACGCCCCCTACTGGGGAACAAGCCCACAACCCGGGTATGTGCCCTGACTGGGAATTGAACCTTGATCTCCTGGATCATAGGTCGATGCTCAACCCCTGATCCACGGTGCCCAGGCTGAATTCCTCTTTTAAAACCTCATATCTGTCCTAAGTATAGACTTGAAATCTTGACACTAAAAAATCCAGATCTTTTAACCCCTTTCTTCCATTTTCCTTTGTTTTTTAAGTAGCGGGAACAGGGGCAACAGTCTAAGGACTAAACTATCAATGAAGTTCCCAACTATTTCAATGTTAGAGTTATTGACTAAATTCTTTTCTTGCAAAAATGAAATTTTTTTCCAAGCCAGAATGACATTAGTGGCTTTAGTGTAACATTCAACAGCCAAATTTACTTAAAACAAAAATCACAACTGAAATTATCAATAATTTTGCTTTCAAAGGTCAAGGAAAAGGTGGGAAAAACACAAAAAGGAAGAGTTGGAAAATATAAAAAGTTTCCAAATTACGAATCATCAAGGAAACAAATTTAAAAAACCATGAAATGTGTGTCTGTGTTGGGGGGGGGGGGGTTAGTTCAAAAAGTAAGGAGAGACAACCTGTTTTTGGCAGCCTCATCTTTGATGTCAGAACCTGGGTGCAGCAGATACTTGCGTTTATAAGGCCTGCCTCTGTCTGAACCTCTCAGTTACTGAGAGGATGAGTAAAAACACTCCACTCTATGGTCATGGCCTTGTTCAATTTGAGAGCAAACATCAGAAAATCTCCCAGTTTTCTACCCATTTGTTTCCCAAAGGGGGTCACAAATTACAGGTTAGCAGGAAGGGGACAGGCTTCTAGATGCTCCTGGGTGGGAATGTATACAATGGGGAGGAGAAAAGTTTTGTGAACAAGCGCAAAAGGGAGGACACCCCAAATGTCTTTCTTCTGACCCCTAGCAATCTTAGACGTGTTCATTACTCTTCTAGAAACCCAGTTACAGACAGAATCTTGCCATGTATTCTATGTCTTTCTGAGTTCATCAAACAATTGAAGGGACTAACCCATGGTGGGTCCTCAGTAATCATGGAGTTATATTTTATTCTTCAACTAAGCTGCTTCTCAAAGACTATCTTGGGTTAGCCATTTCAAGATAGTTCTTGCAGAAATATTCTTCAGACATACTCTTATACTGACCTGAATATTAAGAAATTATGTCAATCTCAAATGTTTACCATATCTCTCTAAGTGCTTCATAAACAGATGATACTCAGTATTTATTAATTACTACCTCTAAGTTTTGAGGAGCCTGATTTAATTCAACAATGCCTATAAAAATTTTAAATTAAAAATATCACACAAGAGATCATAAATATAAAAACTCAACAGTGAGATATTCTATCTCAAATATTTTAAGTCCTTTCCTAAATGTGACCCTATATACCTGGTCAGAACAAAACTGAATTTATTTTAAAATTATATACACACACTGAATGGGTATTTTGCTTTAAAGGAGATACTTCTAAAACAACTCTCATAGGTCTCAAAGAGTTTAGAAAGCATTAGTTATAAATGTACTCTCACCTGCACATCTTCATTTGTGTGCTCCTAATCTCAGTATCTGCCATCCCATTATGTAGTATTATCCTGACAGTACAGAGTTTCTGTAAATCTGGAAGTGTGATGAAGAAGAGTGACTGCTGCCTGGAGTCATTCATGTTTTCCTGTTGCATGAATGTCTCAGCAATCAAGCCTTTAAAAACAAACAAACAAACAAACAGTAATAAAAAAGTAGTAAACTATACCTACTCATCAGAATATTTGATACTGTGTTGAAATAAGACAATAAAAACAAACTAGAAATTTCAGCAGTTAAACATCACTGACGTTTTACCTTTAAAATTCTCTAATGATAACTTAGATTTGGTACATTTTTTCTTTTTTTAAAAAAAAAATATCTTTATTCATTTCAGAGAGAGGAAGGGAGAGAGAGAAACATTAATGACGAGAGAGTCATTGATCAGCTGCCTCCTGCACACCCCTCATTGGGATTGAGCCTGCAACCCGGGCATGTCCCCTGGCAGGGAATCGAACCAGAATCTCCTGGATCATAGGTCAATGCTCAAATGCTGAGCAACGCTGGCCGGGTGGTATATGTTCTAAGATATAATTCACCTAACATACAAGTCACCCATTTAAAATGTGCAATGTAATGGATTTTCCTCTATTCACTGAGTTATGCAACCATCACAATACATTTTAGAACACTTTTGTCATCCCCAAAAGATATTTCAGAACTTCAAACCTGCAGTTTTATACCACAAATAGAATTTAAGTATAAATAATAATTTAAAAAACCCAGTACTGTTTATTAAATGCCTACTCTGCTCTAGGTACTTGATACATTTCCACCACATTGGCTTTATTTAATAAATTCCTTCTCAAGTTCCTGGCTATTCCTAAATTTCATTTTGATCTTTCCTATGGCAATGATCTTTAAAAAATCAAAATATATAGCAAAGTTTTCTGCTGTTTCAGATTATTTCTATAAAGTACTTCAAGGGTAAGGAATATATTTTTCATCATTTTACATGAAAGAAAATGTTTGCTGAATCTCTAAATTATCTAGTTTCCTCTTCCACTAATTATATGGCTGTAAAACTTCTATTTGGGACACATTTTACAGTTGATAATTCACAAGGCATACCTTTGGAATCTATCTTGGGTGTTACTTTGAAGAAAAACTGGAATTTAAATTTAACTTCTCTAATGTGCACAAGTACATCAGGAGAAGAAAACTGAAATTCTAGTACTTCAAACTTTTTGACACCAACAGAGTTTCTCTTTAATAAGTTATCACTTACCAGCCCAGGAATCTGGAAGTGTGACTGACGAGCCTCAAGTCTGATCTCTGTAACCAAATGCTTGTTTGGTGCCGTTTGAGCAAGACTTCGAGCTGCCCCTCCTCCCTCGAGAACCACTGTGCTTGAAGGTTTCATCATTAGAGATCACTTGGTTCTTTAAAAAGTGAATGTACTCTTAGGACCTTTAACTAACAAATTCACACAAGGTGTTCAGAACCTAATGATTTCTGATATCGGAAATAAAAACATTCCTTCCTTCTCTCTGCTTTCCCCGCTCTCTCCTATGTAAATGTCTACCGGTGTGAAAAGTTAATAAAACACGAAGCACCAATGACTGTTCCCGAGGCAAACACAACCTACCCCACGGTCTGCTGAAGCTCGCGTCCTGGGGAGCGTTTTAGGAAGAGCATCGACTATGCACCAGGCACAGCACACAGCGCAGAACTGATTAGGGCTCGGGTCCGGAGGTGCAACTCTGTGTATTTTAAAGAAAAATAGGTCACGTCACTGTGGGCGAAGACCTGAGACGTCACTTTCATTTCTAAAACACATTTCCCACTAAAATTACTTTTTATGTCATTTTCCCAGTCAATGCCCTGTAGCAATCACCACGAAATTTCTGCGCAGCCCTCCCCTGGCTGTCAGTCTTCAAAGGCTGAACATGAAATTGCACGTAAACAACACCGATCTGTTCAGGAACAGGCCAGAATTCACTTAATTTTATTATTTACAATGACCTTCAAGGCTTTTTTAGGTTCCTAATTAGCAAAACTTGCCGACGATAAGCTTGTTCGCTCTACCCAGACCGTGCAAGGACGACGCGGTGAGGCTGGAAACCTGGGCGGCAGCCTGATCAACGGGGGCCGAGGCGCGGACGCCCCGCTCCGGACGCCCGCCGATTCTCCGCCCGAGGACCGAGGGCCCGGGCGGAACCTGACTCGAGGCGGCCGCCGAACGCGAGCCTAAGCTACTTCCGGCCCCTCAGCCTCCAGCGCCTCCGCGGGGCCTGCTGGGAAACCGCGCGCCGGAAGCCCGCCCGCCAGCTCCCGCGCCCGCTGGGCCGCGTTCCCGCCACAGCGAAGGGCGGGGGGACGTCCCCAAGGTCTGTCCTCAGCGGGAACAGGCCGTTTGCAGGGCGGCCGTGCAAACCACTGACAATCACGACGCCCCGAGGCTGGAACCCGAGGGCCTGGGTGAGGGGCTGTCGCCCCGCCTCGCTGCCGCCCCTCAGCCACCCCCGGGCTTCCCTGTCGCACGCGGGCGGCGTCCCGCCTGCTGCCCAGCCCCGCCCAGCCTCAGGGTCACGGCCGAGCCCCTTCCTCCAGCGCTGAACCGCGCCCAGCCCGCAAAACGCTCCTGAAAATGAAGCCCGCGTCTCCACAGCGGCGCCGCCTCAGGCGGCCCGGGCGCCCTCCGCCCGGCGGGGCCCGCAGCGGCCTCCCTCGCTCCCTCTCCGCCCCGAAAGCCTCGTACAGGCGGGACCCGCAGCGGCCTCCCTCGCTCCCTCTCCGCCCGGAAGCCTCGGACAGGCGGGGCCCGCAGCGGCCTCCCTCGCTCCCTCTCCGCCCCGAAAGCCTCGGACAGGCGGGGCCCGCAGCGGCCTCCCTCGCTCCCTCTCCGCCCCGAAAGCCTCGTACAGGCGGGACCCGCAGCGGCCTCCCTCGCTCCCTCTCCGCCCCGAAAGCCTCGTACAGGCGGGGCCGCAGCGGCCTCCCTCGCTCCCTCTCCGCCCGGAAGCCTCGCCTCTCTCACTCCCTCGGCAGAGGCCCCCGCCTGGTCTCACCTCTGGGACCAGTGCCCGCTGTTCACTCCTGGTCCGTGCCCCTCAGAGTCCTCGCGCAACCAAGATAATCTCCCAGCCTGCCCTGCAGCCCAGCAGCCCCCGGAGCTCCCAGCATGCCCTGCGCACCACACACTCCCAGCCTGCCCTGCGACCCAGCAGCCCCTGGACCTCCCAGCATACCCCGTGAACCACATGCTCCCAGAGTGCCCTGGAACCCAGCAGCCCCCGATGCTCCCAGCATGCCTTGCACCCCCAGGGACCCAGGAGCTCCCAGCACCCCGCGCGCCGCAGCTGTCCACGCGGGCACCGGGGAAGCTGGCAGCCCGGGCGGCCCCGCGGCTTGTGGGGAAGCGCTGGGTTGGCCCCGGTGGGTCGGGTCCTGGAGGGAGAGGGAAGCTGCATCCGCGCAGGAGGGCCGCTGGGGAACCGCAAGCACCGAAGGCTGGCGCTGGCGGGCAGTCCGGCCTCAGATACCCCGGTTCCCCCCCAGCGCCCCGAAAGCCTGCGGCGGCCGGATCGCCCGGGACGGGATGTCCTGCGGCGGCAACGGTCACTCACCCCCGCGGCGTCCCGCAGCTCTCCCGGGTCAGGCGCGGAGCACTGGCTGGCGTCCCTCCCTGCGCCTGGGGCCAAGTCTCACTGGGGGCGGGGCGGGAGAAGAGGGTGGGAAGGACACCAACAGGGAGGGTGGTGACCCGAGCTCTGCCGGCACTGGAGCGGGACGGAGAGCCGGGGAGCGCGGGGGCGCGCCCAAGTCGGGGCGCCCGGGGGAGGGGAGGTAAGGCCTGCAGGGGCGGGGAGCTCCCAGGACCCGCGGCCAGCGCAGAGGCCCGAGGCCGGGGGTGACCAGCAGCCGCGCTGGAGCTGGGAGGGGAGCAGTGGCTCGAGGCCCGAGAGGTTCAAGCCGAGCGGCAGTGTCGGGCCTGGCGAGGCCCTCCGGGCTGCGGCGCGGGCACGGACGGAAGGGGACGGAGGGGCAGGGAGGGCGCTAGGAGGCGGCGGCCGTTGTCGGAGGGACGATGTGGTTTGGAGGCGGTGAGACGGCGTGGGATTGCGAAGGTGCTTTGAAGTTAGGCCTAGCAGGCTTTGGGTGTGCATTGGTGCGGGGTCTGAGAGGAGCCAGGCGCGACTGCAAGGTTTCTGTACTAAGGACTGGGAAGGGGGGTTGCCTTTGATTGAGGAGAAGACTGTGGGAGCACCAGGTTTGGGGATGAAGATCAGGAGGACTTCGGCACTGGACATGTGACATCGAGAAGGGAAGGGGAGTTGCTCTGGGGAAAGATCTGTAACAGGTGGTATTTAAAACCATAAGACCAGATCAGATCGCCAAGAGAGTGAGCGTGGGCAGAAAGGAAGTCCAAACACTGAATCCTGGGAAACTCCCATGTGAGTTCAGGGAGATGAAGAAATCACATGGGTGGGCTGTCGGGAAGTTCTTATTAAGAGAAGATTTGGCACTTCTCAACTTTACATCTTACTAGGTTCCAGCAGTTATGTTGTGAAAGAATGAGATTTTGTATTGTGTTTAATGTTTGCTTTACAGTTTAAGAGTAATTATTTCATTTGCAAAATCAGTTTTGGCAAAGAGGAGTGTTTTTAATTTTTTAAAAATGTATTGATTTCAGAGAGAGGAAGGGAGAGGGAGAGACAGATAGAAACATTAACAATGAGAGAGTCGTTATTGATCGGCTGCCTCCTGCACTTCCCCAACTGGTGATCGAGCCCACAACCCAGTCATGTGCCTGACCAGGAATTGGACCATGATGTCCTGGATCCTAGGTCGATGCTCAACCACTGAGCCATGCCCGCCGGGCACCAATGTTTTGTTTTTAACAACTTCTACAGTTATTTGAAAGTGGGTGGGACTGAAATCTGAAACAGTCTTGACATTGGATTAAAGAGGTAGCCATCCACTCAAGAGACACATGGCTCTGCTAGAAGTCTTGGGGAGATTCAGCAGTCCTGACAACTGTTAGGGAAATAGTATAATTTTGGTTTACTATTTTCAAAACAAATAGGAAAATTATAACATTAAATGCAAACATTAGAAAAGAGACAAAGTAAACACCCCTATGTTCACTGCATAATTCATAGTTGCCAAGACATGGAAACCAAGTGTCCTGTAGTAGAGGACTGGATAAAAAAGATGTGGGAGCCTGGCCGGGTGTGGCTCAGCCATTGAGCACCGACCTAGGATCCAGGAGGTCTCGGTTCAATTCCCTGTCAGGGCACATGCACAGGTTGCCAGCTGGATCCCTAGTCGGGGGCAGGTAGGAGGCAGCTGATCAGTGATGGCTCTGTCATCACTGATGCTTCATCTCTTTCTTTCCCTCTCCCTTCCTCTGTCTCAGATCAATAAAGATATGTTTAAAAAAAAAAGATGTGGGACATGTACATAATGGAATACTATTCAGCCATAAGAAAGGACAGAACACTGCCATTTGCAATAACATGGGTGGACCTTGAGAATATTATGCTAAATGAAATGTTAGGCAGAAGAAGCTAATAACCATAGGATTTCACTCATGTGGGATATAAAACTGAAACTCATGGACATAAACAGCAGTGTGGTAGTTGCCAGAGGGAAGGGGGTGGGGGGGTGAGGGGTGAAGGGGACCTAAAATATGGTGACAGGAGAAGATTTTACTTTGGGTGGTGGTCAACATTGCAATATACAGATCCTGTAACATGGAAACTCACACCTGAAACCTTTAAGGTCATATTAACCAATGTCACCCCAATAAATTTAATATAAATAAATGAGACAAAGTCTCAAATCAGTAAACTTCCACCTCAAGAAATGAGAAAAAAGAAAAGCAAAAAATAAACCCAAGAAAAGCAGAAAGAAGGAAATAATAAGGAACAGAAATCAATGATATTGAAAAGAAAGAAAAACAATAGAAAAAAATCAAAGAGAAAAAAAGCTGGCTCTTTGAAAAGATCAATAAAACTGACAAACTCCTAACAAGGTTGACCAAAAAAAAAATGTCACAAATTACTAGTATCAGGAATCAAATAGGCTATCACTACAGACCCTACAGACCGAAGGATAGTAAGGGACTACCATGAGCAACTATATACACATATGTTTAACAACTTGGGTGGTGTGGACCAGTTTCTCCAACAGCACAAAGTACCACAATTCATCCAGAAAAACAGATAATTTGAATAGTTCCATAACTGCTAATGGAAATTAAACTCATAGTTTAAAACTTCCTGAAAAAGAAACCTGCTGGCCCATAGGGTTTCACTGGGTAGTTCTACCAAACATTTACTTTTTATATCTTTATTGATTTCAGAGAGAGGAAGGGAGAGAGTGGAAACAATGATGAGAGAGTCTTCACTGATCAGCTGCGGCCTGCACCCCCCCCCCCCCCACTGGGAATTGAGCCCACAACCGGAGCATGTGCCCTGATGGAATTGAACCGAGGTCGACGCTCAACTGCTGAGCCACACCTGGCCCGCCTCTACCAAAGTTTTAAAGAAAACACTGTACGTAATCTTTTCCGAAAAATAGAAAAGGGAACACCTCTCAACTCATTCTATGAAGCAGTATTACCCTGATACCCAAACCAGACAAATGTAATGCGTAACTAGAAATCTGTGTACGTTCTTATATAGATGCAGAAGCAACATATAATTCATGAATATATAAAATTATCATGTACTATAAACAAGTGGGGCTTGTTCCCGAGATGCCAGGCGGGCTCAGTATTTGAAATCAGTGTATCCTACGGTATGAAACGGCTAACGAGCACTTGCGATGCTCGAGAAAATGTTTTCTTCTCGACGGCCACGCGTTCCTGTGGAGGCGGCAAGGGGCGGCGTGGGGTCGGGCCTAACCCTCCCCGGGCACAGGAAGGATTGGGCACGTGCGCCCCGGAATTAACTACCACGGCTGACACGGGCCTTAATACCGGCTGCTGTTAACATGCAGGCGAGGGCCCACCTTCTCTGCCCCTCTCGCAAGCCTCCCCGCGTACCCCGAGGCTGCGGGGAGGGGGGTTCCCCGGCCCCCTCGGGCTCGCCCCAAGGACACGCTGCTGAGACACGACGAAGACGCCGACGCCTGACCTCGCCGGGCCCGGGCCACCGACACGACGCGCCTCGGGACCGGGTCGCCCGTGCTTTTCACAGGCAGCTCCCCGGGGCTGCTTTCCCGCGAGAACGGGGCCGTCACGCGAAGTTAGAGCGGCGGCCCGTTCTCGGCCCGGCGGGCCGCGTTTCTCCAACGGAAACGCTAACAATCGGCCCGAGACTCGCCGCGGAAAGACGGCTGGAAGTCAACGAGCCGGTGCGGCCGACCCGACTGGACTGGGAAATGGCGGCGACTCCGACCTGCGGCCGCCGCCCCGCACAGGGCGGACTCGGCGGCGGCCCCTGCGGACTCCGGGTCCGTCGGTGCTCCCAGCGCGCTCGTGCCGCCGGGTCACGGGGTCCACCCCCCGTCCCCCAAACCTCGCCGCCGCTGCTTCTGCGCAGGCGCAAGGGAAGCCCGGCATCGCCCCTCCCCGCCCGCTGGAGCACTTTCAGCCAATCAGCACCCGCCTTGGGTGGGGCGCGCTCGGCTGTTCGGGTTGTCAGCCCAGGGCGGCCCCGTGAGCGACACGGCTGCTGCCCAATCACCGAGGCCGTCAGCGAGCCGCCCCCTCTGCGGCGCCTGTTGCCCGCCCCCCGCGCCGGTTCGGCCCTCGGGCAACGTCCGGGCCGGCTCGCAGAGACGCGCTGTGCTCCGCAGGCCCTGAAGCTCGCCGCGCTCCGAAATGGCCGAGCCGTCGGACCAGGCCGTCAAGTACTACACCCTGGAGGAGATCCAGAAGCACAACCACAGCAAGAGCACCTGGCTGATCCTGCACCACAAGGTGTACGACGTGACCAAGTTCCTGGAGGAGGTGAGCGGGCCGAGCGCGCCGCCCGGGGTGCGGGCTCCTGCCCGACCTGCCGCGCGCCCCGCCCGCGCCCCTCCGGGTGCGCACCTGCCGAGCGCCCCGGCCCAGCCCCGCTCCCGCGCCTCCGAGGGCGCGCTCCCCGCGGCGGCGCCCCCCGCGGGCCAGCCGGGCGCTCGGGCCGGCGCGGTGGCGGGGCCCCTGGAGGGCGAGGGGGACCTGGGCACCACCCGGCCCTTGACGCGAAGCGGAGCCGCCGAGGGCGCATCTAGGCGGACGGAAGGCGAGCGATCCCTTTTCTCCCTAGGTTTGCATAGACGGGATCCCCGTCTGGGGCGGGGTCGCCCCACTTCTGCTGTCCCCGAAGCGCGTTCCTAAAAGGAGCAGGCTGTGGGCCCTCCTCCCCCCGCCGCGTGAGCTGTGTCCCCCCAGAGGGGACTCTGAGGTCGCCCCGAGGTCGGGGTGTTCTCCCCCCTCCCCCCGTGATGTGGCGGCGCCTGGTGAGGACTTTGCCGCGGGGCGCGGGGCGGAGCGTGGGTGCGTCCGGGCCGGGAGCCGGGGCCCTGCGCGGAGGGTCGCGCCCCCGGGGCAGGATTCGCTGCCCGGGTCGTCTCCTTTGCAGTCGATCCTCCGGGGCCTTTCTTTGCAGCCTTTGGGGGGTGTGGGGGTGTTGTCACTGCGGGGGCCTGAGTCGGCCTCAGCAGTTACCCCCTCCGCCCCCTGGGCAATAAAAGAATGTTTCGTGGCGGGAGCTTTTCAGGTGTTTCGAGGGGGTAACAGATGGAGGAGCCTGGGCTGAGCTGGATCACAGTTTACATCTAGGAGCTTGTTTTGCAGAGAATTAAAAAAACAAACCCCAAAAAGCTTTTAAAAGAAAGGTTGGGTTGATGTGAACAGTAAGATGCGCTACCGTGGGCCTGTCGGAGTCGCAGGAGGTGGGAGCGCGCCCCCGCGCCGTTAGGAGTGGCTTCTAGCGGGAGTCGCATCCCACCGCCCGGCCCTTCCTGCTGAACCGCGGAGCGATCTGCCCTCAGGCTTTCTCCAAGTAAGGACTCTGAATACCCGCCCGGCCGGGGCTCCGCGGCGAGCATCGACCCGGGATCCGGGAGATCGCCGTAGATTCCCGGGCCGGCCGGGCCGGCCGGGCCGGCGGCGGCTCGATCCCCAGCAGGGGGCGCGCGGGAGGCAGCCGATCAATGACTCTCATCATTGATGTTTCTCTCTCCCTCCCTGAAATCAATAAAGATTTAAAAAAATCTCTGTTAAAAAATAAAAAGGTAAGATGGGAAGATGATGGTAGTGTCAACATCACGGGGCGACAATGAGAATTAAAGTAACACCAGTGAAGCACGCAGCGCGGTCCAGGCCTAGGGCCGCGGCCTGACCGCAGGCTCCTGCCCCGCTGGGTCGCCAGCGGCTCTCTCTCCGCAGCGCCCTGGGCAGCCGAGCACTAACAGGAGATTTTAAGTGCAGGTGTACCTCTGGCAGGTGATGTTGAAACAGGAGAGTGCTATAAAAAAAATCTGTTGCTATTCTTTCAGTTAAGAACACAGGTGGAGTCTCCCGGTTGCTCAACGGGCTCGGTCTCCTGGGACCATGGCTTTACGAAGCTGTTTAATATTAAGTTCAGGGGACCGGCGGACAACCTGAGAGGGCGCAGGGCTCAAGGTCGGCTCAAGGTTAGTGGCTGGCTGAGGAGCAGCAGGTGTTGAGCTGCTAGGTGATGCCAACCTGCAAGATTATGAGCTTAGTTGCCTACGTATTTTGAACTAGTGTTTTTTTCCCTTTCAATCCCAAGTTCTGCTTTTTGGGTTTATATTTGTGAAGTTGGGTCTGGTCATATGATTATATTATTAGTAGGGTTAACGGTTATAGAACTTTATGGAGAAGTTACTGACGTGAAAAAGGAGGCACTTGGGGCCAGGAAACAAAAAGGTTTGCTTTTCCCCTCTCTGTGATTTGGGCAGCAGCAGCAGCTCAGCTTTGAAAAGAGCTGTGGAGGGAGAGAAGGGATCACACAATCGACGACAGTTAACTTGCTTTCAAGCCAGTCGGTGTTTAATTGGTGAAATAGGCATCTTCCTGAAAGATGTTCTGGGCACCATGTTGTTGTGTCCCGTTGCCCCTCCTTTACCTGATGCGGATGGAAACTGGCTTCTCTAGACCACTTCTGGGGGTCCTGGGGTTATGATGCTCCAGGTCTGTCGTGGCTGCTAGTTAGCGTCATCCTGCCTCACAGAACTGCTGGCTCCGGACTCACTTTTGCTTTCAGGGTCTTAGGCAGTGTCTTTGCAGCAGCTTTTGTGGTAGGGACTTTTTCTTACTTTCCATTCAACGGCGGCTGCCTTCGTTACAGAGACCAGTGGTTCTGAGCCTGGGGGACCTCAGTGCCCCGGGGATCCAGGAAGAGACTCTGGGTGCCTGAAACTCAATGTCCTTAATCCTGAAAAACCGCATATCTTTACCCGAGACAGGGCAGCCATATTTAGGGCTAAAATCCTAAATGCCTTTGCTTTTCTCAAGGAAGTTTGATAATATTCTAAATGTCGTACTACTGAAAAGCTTCGGTTGCAAATGCCTTTGATGACTGTAAAATCTGAACGTTTCTCCTTATTTAACCTATGCAGTTTGGTAAATAAAACTAGAAATTATGAAATCCATAGGAAGAAAATATAAAGAGATCCTTGGTGTTAGCTGTGGCCTGGGCATTGTGGGGGAACAGACTCAGCCTCACAGGCCACCGAGGAGCCATGGGGGAATGGGAGCCTGTCCCCAGGGCCCCTTTTGTGTAGTTTTTTGGCTACTTTTGAGAAGAGGTTTTAAGAGTGTTTGTGAGGCTACTTTGTTTTTTGTTGCTTTTTAAAACTTGTTTCAGATTGTTAACTTTTGTTTTTATGTATTTTTAAGGCAGGGGGAAATTCTAAATTGAAGGGAGCACAGACTGTGCAGGCCATTGTGGGTAACTCAGGGAGTAAAGAATGCTCATTTCTCCTTAATGCAGCTATCTGTTAAAACCCGGGACCCTTCCGTCGGCTGGCTGACACTCTGCCCACTGAGCCACACCGGCCAGGGCTAAAGCCAGATTTAAATCCAGGTCGTGGGACTCCCCAGCCTGAGCTCTCCTGCTGCCTCTGTGACCCGGGCATGAGGCTGCAGGCGTTTTGAGGAAGACAAATCTTTAACGGAGAACAGCCGCCCCATGGGGACACAGCTGCCATCATTAGCTTTGAGATTTTTCCTCCCGGTATCCTGAGTTCTCCATAGGAACCAGGGAGAAAGCAAAGGGAACTGTGGATAGAAAGATCTGAACGAAATGAGCAGCCTGGGAAGGGGACGGGGCGGACAGAGCCTTTCTTCCCATCTGTTGTCATTTCCCGCGTTGCCTCCTGGAAGGTGAAGGAAGTGTCCACAGGGGTTGAGAGGGGAAGAGAGGCCTGGAGGTCTTCAAGGCCCCGGGTCCTGACACGGCCATGGGATGGTGGTGAGAGTCAGGGTTGTGTTCTTTGAGGAGAGGCTTGTTTGTGTGCAGGGTGGGCGTGTGAGGAGGGAGGTTTGAGAGGCCTCTCAAATCACCTGCTGGCGCAGAGGGTTCTGAGTGCAAATCCGTGGAGGCTGCTGCTCTGATGAAATCGTCCGTGGGCTCAGCGAGCGCCCTGCCCACCCCCTCGATGGTTGTGGGTCCTGCCTGGCCCTCTGGGTGACTCTCCTTTTTCCTTGTCTGCCGGTGTTCCCATTCCACTTCAGCATCGCCTCTGGGGGCCCCTGGGGAAGCCTGTCCTTTGAGTCTCCTCCTGCTGCCCTGTGTCGAGTCCCTGCCGCGCGTGTCACAGGACAGGTTGACGTGGCTGTCAGCCCATTTCCTGTCTCCTGTGTCAGAGCATGTGTGCTGTTGGAGCCTTTAGGACTCACTGCCTCCATCGAGCTCAGTGAGTTTTCATGTTGAGTGACGTGTGTTATTATGACATTAAAGAGCGTCATTTCTGGAAGAAAATCACAAAGCTTTATCTTGTGGAAACATTACCATTCCTCTGCTTAGCCCCTTCCAGTGTCTTCCCCTGGCATTTACAGTAAACCCCACCTGTCTGTCCTGGTCTGTGACCTGGGCATGGTCCGGCCCTGCCCCCTCGCCCACCTGCCCCGGCAGCACTGTCCCCAGCCCCCACGCCCAGGCGGGGCCTCTCTGCTTCTCAGACGAGTTCGGCTTCTTTCTGCCTGAAAACCTTCATCTTCCTTCCCCTCTGGTCCCGTTCCCATGGTCACCGCCCTCTTCAGGCCTCAGTGTCACTTCCCAGAGAGGGGAATTTTCCTTCAGGCGGTGTCTGTGTTATCTGTGCTGGCTACCTTTTTCGGGAAGGTGGCCCGAGACAACCTTCCTCACTGCCCGAGTCCTGGCACAGAGTAACTGCTCAGTAAACATCCTTCAACCGCCGGGAGGGGACAGTCCAGGGGAGCAACACACGGCACCTGTCCTCTCTTACCATCCGATTTCTTTTTCCCAGCACGTGCTTGTACTATTATGATATGACCTCCTCTAAAAATAACCCAGAATCTTGCATCTCTCTTTCAAGGAGCAAACATGGCACGAGCATCCTGCAGACCTGCTGGCTCCCAGCTGCCCTCTCTCTCCTCATCCTAATGGCCCCTGAGGATTATCCCTGTAGAAAATGTCATTGTCCTTACGACGTCTGTTGCTGTTGACGCTTGTCACTTGGTTCTGCGCCTCAGTAGAATCAGGCCAGGTGTTTTAATGCACAGATGTCACTTGAAGATGAGGGGGGAGGGAAGGTGGACTTAGCCTCCAGCATTTCGGGGTCAGGGACTGGACCAGGTCTGTACAAGCTCTTCGGGGCAGTACCAGCCGGGGGTAGGAGGAAGGGGAACTCAGCCGATATTACTGGAATGGCTATTCTATGCCAGGCATTCTGCTAATCACAGTGTTTACCCCTCTCTGCAGTTCAGAGCGGCGAGGTGCCTGACGCTGGGGAGATGGAAACCCAGAAGGATCAGTACCTTCCTGGGTGTCTCCTTGAAGACCAGGCAGAGCTACACCTGAGCTCAGGGTCTGTACCTCCCAGCCTGTGCCCTTTCCATAGCTCGGTGCCTCTGGACACAGGAGCTACGCCTGCTGGGGGACAATCCACAACCTCTTCTAGAGCATGGGTGGGAACAAGGGGAGTCTAGGACTGTGGGTGTGAAAGCCCTTGAGGGGGTGGGCAGGCTTCACAAAGGGGAAGGGGCTGCAGAGAGCTTGGGCCAAAGGTGTGACTAAGGAGGGGTCTCATGTAAGTTTAGGTAAGTGATACCGGAAAGCGCTATTAAATAGTTGGGAGGTGATATGTATGTGCTTAATTCTCCTTTCTAACTGCCTCCCCCAATCCAGTAACAACAAGTGAAGAAAGTACTGAACAGTTGCCGACTGAAAAATAACATCAACTACGTGCTTGGTCACCAAAAAGGATTTATTTGGGAAAAAGGAAGGGCTGCAACGCAGAGCAGGTGGAGGCGGCTGCCCAGTAGCACACTCTGGCCCTCGCCAGGAAGCAGGGGTGCTTATTGTCAGGGGAAGGAAGAGGGAGTGAAGGTGGGAATGAGGACCTCAGGGCTTGACTATAAACAGTCTGCCTATAGGGTTCTGGGGTTAGTAGTTCGAGAACTTCCTTAGGCCCTGCCTAAGAATCCATTTGGTAGAATCCATTTGGTCAGGCAGCTTATTTTGTCCTGATCTTTTCTAGATCGTCCCGCTCCCCGAGTTCTCATCTTCGGCTTCGCTGTTGCAGATAACCTCTGCTCACATTTTTTTGCCTAGTCATTGTTTACCCACGTTTTTTGGCAGGTAGAGTGTTTGGATTGAAAGATATTCCAGAGAAGGTGGACTCTGGGTCCACATAACAGAATAGCTAAGTGGGAAGGTCTTTATGTCGTCTGTTTTTGCTTGCTTCATGGGAGCTGGGAGGGAGTGCCTTTAAGTGCACGGCGACCCTGAGGGACTTCTGCACACCCTTCTCGGGTGTTTCAGGGACAGTGGTAGCCAGGTAGCGCCCTGTGCTGGGAGGGAGTGTGTGTGTGTGTCCATGTCCCCTTTGAATCTTATTGGGTGAGGCCCTGGAAATCAGCGCAAATGACAGTTTCTTGAGGTCTCAAAGAAGCGCGACGGATTCCCCTCTAAATTCCCTAAAGGGAAATGTAGGAAGAAACTTTATTTTTAAGGCATCCTGTCTAAGGTCGCTTTGTTTAGAAGCATAAAAGTGGTCATTTAATATGTGTGTTCCAAAAAGCGGGGAGGCTGACCAAGGTCAGAGACTGGGTTCTGGGCCAAGTTTCATCAACTGTCAGGGTGATGTGGGGCTCATTTTCTCTTGGTCCCAGTTTCTCCATCTGTGAGTTTAAGGATGTTGGGTGTCTGAAGGATCTTTTAAACATTGAACTTTTGGGATTTTGACCCTTGGCCTGCCCTTTTGAGGCGAGATCTCCAGCTGAGAGTTATGCTTTTATGCCAGGCCCACAGAGGAGGTGGAGTCCCCCATAGACGAGGTGGAGGCCCCAAGAGGAGGTGGAGGCCCCCGCAGAGGAGGTGGAGGCCCCATAGACAAGGTGGAGGCCCCCGCAGAAGAGGTGGAGGCCCCAAGAGGAGGTGGAGGCCCCAAGACGAGGTGGACGCCCCAAGACGAGGTGAAGGCCCCACAGAGGAGGTGGAGGCCCCACAGAGGAGGTGGAGGCCCCCATAGACGAGGTGGAGGGCCCCCCAGAGGAGGTGGAGGCCCCCCCAGAGGAGGTGGAGGCCCCCCCAGAGGAGGTGGAGGCCCCTGCAGAGGAGGTGGAGGCCCCCGCAGAGGAGGTGGACGCCCCAAGACGAGGTGGAGGCCCCACAGAGGAGGTGGAGGCCCCCCCAGAGGAGGTGGAGGCCCCAAGAGGAGGAGAAGGCAGGAGATTAAGGCTGCAGCCCGTGCAGTGTGGAGGAGGAGGGATGGGGAGGCCTGCTGCCCCCCTCATCACAGGGCTGTCTGCTGTTGGAGCCTGCCTGTTCCAGTAGTGACGCGGTGACCTTAGTTCGGTCTTGCCACTCTGCCGTTCAGGACCTCCTTACTGTCCGCACCTTCCCACTGGCTCTTGCTGCCCCTTCTCTGGCATGTGGTCCATTCTAACCATCCAGCCTGTGCTATTCCGGGTCCTCCAGAGAAACAGAACTGACCAGAGTGTGGACCAGAAGGAGCCACATACTAAACCTGAAAAGCTCAGGGCAGGTCTGTGTGACGGCCTTGTAAACTCAGAGACCCAAAGGAACCACAAAGGATGGTCTGAAATTAAAACTTTTTATTTATTTACCATTATTTTAATATTACTGTTTTTAAATACCTCTTTATTGACTTCAGAGAGAAGAAGGGAGAGAGAGACAGAAACATCAATGATGAGAGAGCCTTTGATTGGCTGCCTCCTGCACACCCCCGACTGGAGATGGAGCAGCAACCTGGGCATGTGCTCTGACCGGGAATGGAACCTTGATCTCTTGGATCATAGGTCGATGGTCACCCGCTGAGCCTTGCTGCCTGGGCTGAAATTAATTTTTTTTTAAATGTAAGCAGTTTATGGTTGGTGGCCAAGTCCTGAGGCAGTCTTTTTCCTTAACAAAGGTTAATTTTCACCTTAACTAAGCCTGTTCTTGTTGTCCTTTGTATCTGAGATAATCCTGTTTATCCCGCCTTTGGGAAACAGTAATTTCCCCTTCGGGAAACAAGGTAATTTCCCCTTCCAGACTCTCCTCGCTCTGGAGCAGAGACCAGGAATCCTTTCATTGCTATTGTTATCTTGTTAACTGTTAACTATCCTGTACTCAGCTGTGTAAAAAGATGTCTATCATTTTACTTTTTATCTAATCTCAAAGTTTTCCCTGCTCTGCTTTCTCCCACCTCCCTAATCTGTCACCCAAGGATTTCGTGTAACCCACTGGGATCTTTTCCTGTGATTGTCATGGACAAAACAAGGTGCAACACTGCTGTCTCCGGAGCCTTGTTTCAGTCTGTTCAGATTTTGGCTCCCCAGCAATTGTTGACAATTTGGCTCAAATAAACTCAAAAAATTTTTTTCACAGGTTTGAATGTACCCACTCTCCCTCCCTCCCTTTCTCTCTCTCTCTTTCTCTCTCTCATCCATAGAGTAGAAGGCGTTTATTAAGAGGAAGGCCAACTCTGAGAGAATTCAGAGCCTTGAGTGGGGATGTGACAGACTTGAGCAGAGCAAGGACCATGGGGCACGTACAGAAGGTCACCAGGATGGAAAGTCCTGGATGCCTAGCAAAGGACAATTGTAGGGTGGGACCTCTCCGCTAGGGTGGCCTTTCCTCCCTAGCATATCACTGGTCATGTGGTTTGGACCCCCTGATTTTTCCTCCCTAGAGATGATATTTAGGCCTCAGTTGTGTTTTAGCTCCAGGTCCAGAAAAGCAACAACAGCAGTCACAGCTGACCTCAGGACCAGCTACAGTCAGTGTTGCCCCCTGCCCTGGTGCCGACCAATCCATCAGTGGCGACCACAATCCTGAAAGGACACACCTGGAAAGCTGCTGAATATTATAATGAGATATTTCCCTGGGACCTCCCCTAAGATCTCCAAGCTTAAAACCCTTAGGACAGAGTACCCAGTGCTCTCCCTCCCTAGAGCAGACCCGTGCCTTGCGCACCCCCCCCCCCCCGCTCTTCCCCAGGCGTGTTACCTTTAGCTTCCTCACTCCCTAGTTCCAAGGGCCCTTCCTTTGCCTCTGTAACTTGTTTCCTAAGCCCATTTCTTCCAGAAATTGCTTCTTCCACCTCTGTAATTTTACCAAATAAATGTTCTCATGTGAAAAAAAAAAAGGGAAGGCCAAGAAGTCTCAAGCTGTGCCTTTTGCTAGCTGGAGACCCGAAGGGGGGGGGGGTGTCACTCAGTTCAAGTGTCCCAGAGAACCAGGGGAACCACTGGGGCGAATCCCAGCTTAAGGGCAGGAGAAGGTGAGGTGGCAGCCCAATCAGCGAGGCAGGAAGGGAGGGCCATTCTCTCCTTCCTCTGCCTTTGTTCTATTCGAGCCCTCAGTGGATTTGAGGAAACCCACCCAAAGGGGAGGTCACCTTGGTTACCGAGTCCTCTGATTCGAATGCCAGTCTCATCCGGAAATACCCTCCCAGACACACCTGGAGATAACTTGTAGCCTGGGCACCCCCTACATAGCCTGAGCCTGGGCACAGCCTCACACGTCCTGCTGTATTGGGGTGCACCTCTCACTGACCCAGCCTTCATCCCTGCTCCGGCCCCTCTGGAGGGCTCTCATCCATATCTACTCTGCTCACCCAAATTCTAGCCTAAAGGGGCCAGTTTACTTAAGATATTTACTAAGATGGCCTAATTATTAAATATGGGATAGGTTAAGATGGCCCCTTAACGTTTCTCCAGTTTAATGTACGTGAAGACCATTGTCGTAATTTGGCTTGAAGTTTGTCAACACTCAGGAATATGTTAATTTGCATCTTGTATGTGCTTCAGGACTTTAGTGTCTGGCAGGTGGTATTTCTTGACAGAATGATGGGCTGTAGTCATTAGAATTAGGCTCAGAAGAACCCCAAACAACTGTGCTTAAACAAGACGGAAGCTTGTTCATCTGTCCTGAGAAACGAGCTTTGCAGTCCAGGTGTGGTGCCGGCTGAGCTCCGTCACGCCCTCGGAGCCGCACTGCTAGCCCGCTTCTTGACCATTTCTAGGATCTGGCCCCCAACCCAAGTTCAGAGGCAGCATCCCCATTCCAGACAGCAGGATGAAGAAAGGGGTGAAGAGAACTGGCCCAGGGGGCACACCACTCTAAAGGGAAGGCCTCTAGAAGGTTCTCCTGACACACCTACATTCCATTAGCCGGGATTTAACCACACGGCATACCCAGTTGCAAGAGAGTCTGGGGAAAAACTCTAAGTAGCTGTTTCTCAGCCAGAGGTTTAAGTGTTGGGAGGGAAAAGGGAGGGAGAAGCAGACGCTGGAGCAACGAGCAGCCTTCGCCCTGCTGATGAGGCTTTGCATCTGGGCACCTCCTGGGCTATGCAGATGTTGGAGCTTTTTGTTGAGAAATTCAGGAGGGCTTCGATTTGCTTGCAGAAATTCTCCACTGTAGATTTTTGAGTAGGCACATGAAGTGGTCAGAAGGAGGAGAGTTCTAGCAGCCGTAGAAGATGGCTGAGAACGGGTGAGGGCTGGAGAGAGGAAGGCCTGTGAGTAGCTGGGCCGTGAACTTGATGGGCAGCCTCCCCAGCTCTATTTACCAGAGTGCAAGGCTTTCCTGCATGTAAACAAGATCTGCCAACCCGTGGCTTTGAAATGTTATCACTTGTTTTTCCAAAGCCACTAAAATGTAGGGATTCTAGGAGTTAAGGTCAAAGACTAAGTAAAAGTAGTATTCTGTATCAAGCCTAAGACTATCTCACTTATGAAACTGTTGGGGCAGAAAAATAACTTCCTTCCACCCTCAGGGTCCTCTGACTGGTCTAATAATCAAATTCACATGAGGCAGATTAGCAGGAAAAATGCAAATTCAGGTTTAATAGTAGATAGACCCTCTGTATACATGGGAGAGGCCCAGGAGCAGTGAGTAACTCACCAGAATGGTGGAAACCAGCACCTTAAATACCACTGTCACCTGAAGACAGAGAAGGTGTTGGGGTGGCAGTTGTGGGAGGTGACCAGGAAGAGCACCTGGACATGGTAAGTTGGTTCTGCAGATGTGAGGCCTGCCGTCTCCACCGAGGGTGAGAGCAGGCCTGGTGCAGTGAGGGAGGTTTCCCTTAAAAGTCTTTCACAGCCTGTAGCTTCCACCTGCTTTTCAGAGCTTCCCCCACATCTGCTGTTGCTTAAAATTAACTGGCAAAAAGTAACCAGTATCCCAAAGAGGCGTGTTTTGGGGTGGTAAACTTTGCTCACCTTATTTGTATTAAAGGGGAACATAACTGGCAAAGGTGATGCCAAAATTGTAATTTATACTCCTGTTTATTTTTGGGGGTAGAGCACCTAAGGAACCGTGAAACAACCGGGGAAACAAACCGCGGGAATGAAGAATGGACCAGAGCGTTTTCCCTCAGCTATCAGTTTCTGAATTAATGTGGTTGCAGGCTGCATAGATGAATCTGGAGTGACCGAGTTTATTTATATATGATGGCTTATTAAAAACTTTGTTTTAACCCTCGCCCAGGATATTTTTTCATTGCTTTTCAGAGACAGTGGAAGGGAGAGAGAGAGAGGGAAGCGTTGACGTGATAGAGACTGTCTGGCTGCCTCTTGCAGGCGCCCCCACCCGGGCTGGGGCTGGGGATGGAGCCTGCAACCGAGGCACGTGCCCTTGGCCAGAACTGAACCGGACCCTTCAGTCCGTGGGCCGATGCTCTAACCAGTGAGCCAAACCGGCCAGGGCTGGGGTGACGGATTTTCTTCACATTTTGTGTCTCCTTCAGATTATTGCCTACACATCAAGGCTTTGTTTGTTAAGATCATCTGCGTCATGAGTGGCCTCTAAATCTATTTTATCTTGTCAGTTTTTATAGCTCATTTTTAGTGTACATCATTAAATATGAAATAGAATTTTCCTGCAATTTAATAAATCCTGGGTCCTGTGGGATCTCTAATAGTGTATCTTTTACTTTATCATTTCTCTTTGGCCCCATTCTAAACAGGATTTGAGGCCCCCCTCTCTGTGTGGACTCTATAATTCTGGGCCTTTTCGAACACAGAAGTAATCCAAGGCCATGCCCCGCCCATTCTGCTTTCTCTGTATCTCACCCATTTACTTTCATTGTTTTGCTATGCTGAAGCATCTGGTGCTATTTTAGTCTGATATATATATGTATTTTTTGTGCATGGGAAACTGGACTCTTCATTTATAAAAGGTTGCATGTTGCGTGTGAGATCTCTTGCTGCTGGTTATAATGAAGTAGGTTGGAAGGTGGGGTGCAGGCAGCAGCCCTTCGGGGACTGGCCTTTTTCACGTGAACAGTACTGGTGTGACCTCGATGGGACATGGGAGGATTGTCCATTGGGCTCAGGTCACATTCTTTTCTGTAATGACCTAGGGTGTAAACGGTCGAGCTTCATAGCCTTAAACGTGGGGCACGTCTTCTCAGCGGGATTCTTGGAACTGTGGTTATGAATGAAGCTTATCTTAGTCTGAGGCAAGGTTGCGAGTGTGGGGCCAACCCTGATAACCTTGGTCTCCTGCAGGAAGCAATCCTAAGAGCACTGGAGATCCACCTGCACTCAGTATTTATCCCGTTAAAGCAGATTCTTACCACTGCGGTATATTTCAAAAGAGGAAGGGTAGGTGGGATCAGGGCTCGGCTGGCTTTGTGGGTGAAGGGGGATGCGTTGCTCCTTGGTTTTAAGCGTGTGGACTTTTCACAGCAGGTAACTGAGCAGTGTTTACCTGGAAATACGGTGGCACTGCTAAAGAGGAAATGAGAATCTGAGCTTGTTCTGTTGGTTAGCATTGTCCAAAGGCCTGTCAGGAGTGCCTCATTCATTGCGGATATTTGGTGCCCAGTAGAGAAAAATTTATCAAGTTTGTATATGTTCTTCCTTTTCGATCCCTTACTTTTTTAAGAAGACGGGAGATGTTCCTTTTAGATGATTGAGCCCCGCACAGGCTCACTGAGTGCCATTAATTGGAATGACCAGTCGATCAGTGGGGGAGGTGTGAACTCGCCCTCCCTGTCTGTAAGGCACTGGGCACATAGAGACATACCAGTGAGGTCCACAGGTCTTCCTCCTATGCCTGTCCTTCAACGGGAATGGTACTGGGTGTTAGTCTGGTGGGGTAAGACTGGACCTGGGTTCAGCAACCTCAGTACTTGGGTTCTGGCTAGGAAAGAATTCAAAGTCGAGACCCAAAGACCTACAAGGGAATATTTATTAGGTAAAATTATAGAGGTGGAAGAAGTAATTCCTAGAAGAAATGGGCTTAGGAAACAAGTTGTAGAGGCAAAGGAAGGGCCCTTGGAATTTGGGAGTGAGGAAGCTAATGGTAATACTAACTGGCCGGGTCGGGGAAGGGGAAGGGCTGGAGAAGGCTTGGGCCCTCCTTCCTAAGGGTTTTAAGGGAGGAGATTTCAGGGGACGATCTCATTATAATATTCAGCAGTTTTCCAGGTGTGTCCCTTGGGGTTGAGGTCTCCACTGATTGGTCGGTGCCAGGGCCGGGGACCTCATTCAATGCTGCTGGTCCTGAGGTCAGCTGTGGCTGGTTTTGCTGCTTTTCTGGGCCTGGAGTGAAACACAACTGAGGCCTAAATTTTCTCTCTAGGGAGGAGAGGTGAGGGGGTCCAAGCCACAGGTCCAGTGATATGCTAGGGGGGAAAGGCCACCCTGGGGGCGAGGCCCCACCCTACAGTTGTCCCTTGCTAGGCATCCAGGGCTTTCCACCCTGGTGACCTTCTGTGCCTGGCCCATTGTCCTCGCTGTGCTCACGCCTGTCTAACTGCTGACCACAGAAGGACCTACCTCTTCCTGAGTTTATCCTACTCATTTGCTTTTTGTTTCTTGCCTTATTTATATTTCTCTCATTTTTGTATGTATTGGGCAGAACCTTGACTTTGACAAATCCTCAAATTCACAAGTACAGTTACAGCTGTATTTCTCACATTAAATAAAGGGCAACTGAAAAAGCTTTTAAGAGACCCCTTCAGACCTTTAGTGATTGTAGGAGGACCAGAGCCATAAAACTATTCATTTATGTTGAAGGAGTATAAATAAATGAGCTGAAACAGACCGTGCCACTCAGGCTTGATGGCATTGTCATTGTACAGGCAAGGACTTCTCACCCTTATTCTTCAGCGCCCCGGGGGGGGGCGGTGCAAATGGTAAAACAGGAGACCCCTCCAGGGACCTGCCACACTGGAGAGTCGCCTGGTCCTTGGCCAGCTTCCGCTTCGGTGTTGGCGACTCCTTCACAGCTGAGTCAGTTGACAGAAGCTGGACAAGGGTGCTGTGTGCGCTCTGTCTGTCCCTCACCATCCACCTCTTCACCTCTGCTGCCTCCAGTCTGCCTGGGCACCCGTCACCGAGGAGGCCTTGAGCCCTGTGTGCCCTTCCTCCCTGGTCCTGGACTTGGGGTCCTGCCCCTCACTATCCAGCTCCCTCCCTGTGTCTCAGCCCAGGAAGTGTCCCGAGTCGCAGTGCTGTGTTCCTGGTGGCTGTGCACCATTTTCACTTGAGTTGCACAGTCATGGGGAGCTCCTGCTGCACCCCTGAGCGAGTGTCAGGAGCCCTGACCCTCTGCTCACGGCGGAGCCTGGCACACCTGCTCTCTGGCACATGGCAGCATGGGGTGTGTTGTGCTGAGTACGTAATAATGCAAATGGCACATAATTTTCCCAAGTTCACATAGGAGGAGTGGATTAGACATTGGGCATACTGTCTCTGTGCCATGTATGGTCATCTGCTTTTATCTAACAAAACTGTGCATAAGGTAGCGGTCACAAGTTTCTTTTTAAAATTGTTCACACCTACGGATTCGTATGCCCAGGTTTCTCTGGACGGCGAGATTATGGGTGATTTGGGTGATTTTTCTTTTCTTTCGGTGCTCTCCAATTTTTCTGTAATGTAGATGGGTAACTTTTACACATAGTAGAGAAAAAATAAGTAAATTAGTTTAGCACTAGACACCTTTAAACAGGAGGAGGAGAAACGTGTCAAAACAGAACCGCCGCCCGCCCTCCTGAGGGCCGGGTGCCTCGGCCGCTTCTGTTGCCGGAGGAACTATGACCAGGCTGCAGCAGGTGCGCGGGCCGGAGTTGTTTTCTTTGGCCTTTGGACACTCACAGGGGCTTAGCTCCAGGGCAGGTGAATTTGATCTGAGGTAATCATGAAGCTCAACTTAAGAAGGTTTTCCCTTACAAAAGTATTTATGATGATGTAACCAAGCACTTTATTTTTACTTGACCCAGAACTCCTTTCGTTGCCTTCACCATATCCATGGCTGCGCCCACGCGTCAGTGCCCCCACCCCTGTGCATTGCGACCATCCTTGGTCTTACCAATTAAAGCAGCTAAGAGCAGTGAAATGCTTTATTACCCGAAGGCGCTTCCCACCCCCTCCCGGTGTGGGATCGAGCTCCTCCCCTTTGCTCCTGCTTTCTGTCAGTGACGTGTCCCCACGGCAGCATCTTGAGCAGGTCTTCATGGCACCTGCTTGCCTCGATTTTCCTTACCTGTCCAGGCTGTGCCCTCTCTGTACTTGGCACGTACACAGAGTCCTTTTCAAAGGTGAATTACATCTAAGACGCGATGGTGTATGTTCACACTTAGACCCTACAGGCCAAAGGGACAGGACACAAGGAACAATAGGTAAAGATTGAGAGGAGAATTTTGAGAGCTTTAGGGAAAAGCAAAGGGGCCATTTTCCAAGGGATTAAACATATCTGCCTAATGCTCTTACTGCCATCTGAATAACCCAGAGAGAACGGATGCCTTACCTTGGAGGGGGCTCTACCGTGCTTTCCAGAAGGTGATTAGATACAAGGAGTAGGTTGTTTCCATCCACGTGGACAAGTTATACTCACAGGTTGTCCTCGGTGACTGCTGGAGTAACCCATTTGGGTAAATAAACTGGCCACTTCCTTGATCTCATTTGCCTGGGAAAAATACTTATTTTTTCATGTTTGTCTTCTGAACAGCACCCTGGGGGGGAAGAAGTCCTACGGGAACAGGCTGGAGGGGATGCCACCGAGAACTTTGAGGACATCGGACACTCATCGGATGCTAGGGAACTGTCCAAAACATATATCATTGGGGAGCTGCACCCGGTATGTTCCTTTTGGGGGCCTTCTTTCTCTTTAAGGCTGTGGGTTGACCTTGCTCAAATCTGTAAACTTGCACATTTAAAAAGGAGTCAAGTAACACAGTTCCTCCTGATTTTACAACACCATTTTCGTCAGAAACATTTTTGTCGTTGTAAAACTATAACCCAGTCTTCAGAGTGGGCAGCAGCTACTGGGGCAGGAGCAGATTCAGGGGACTACTGCTACAGCCATGGCCCAGAAATCTCTTCGCATTTCCCTAGTTGCGTGTTCCGCTGGCATTCAGAGCAGGCGTCCTCCTAACCCAAGGCCATGCCCTGGGGATGGTGTGCCTGGGCCTCGGACCCTGAAGAGTCACTGAGCAGCAAGTCCTAGCAGGTGGAGGGTATAAACTCAGCCTAATTCTATTTTTTATTGTTTTCTTTTTTGACCAAAATATTTTTTTAAGGGCCTCCCTTCTGTTTTTATTAGTTTGAGACTATTTTATTTAAACAATGATTTTAATTAAAGAAACAACAATACCTCTGTTAAATGAGTAGATTCTGCCTTCTTTAAAACTTCACCCTGGTCATTTGGGGATATCCCCACTGGCCCCTGTCCGTGCACCGGCCTTGAGGAAACACGGATCTGATTCAGCTTTTATTTCCAGCCAGGGCTGTGTATGGATCTAGGCCCCTCAGTGGCATTTGTAAATGGCCATGTATAACTGCTAGGCTGCCCAGTGCAGTCATCAGGAAAACAGTTGCAGACTTGGGCAGAAGCAGTGGAACTGTCCGGGGCCTTGCTGCGCGGTGCGCGAGTGAAGGGGCAGGTAGAGGAGGCCCTTTAGGGCAGCCCGCAGGTGGGGACCATTGTAGAGCGCTTCCGTATTCCCGGTGAGTGGGGACCTGGGGTGTGGGATGGTGGGGATGGTACTTGGGGAAAAGCTTCCTTTATCTGGAGACTCGGTTCACCCACATGCCTTCATCTTCATACATCACTAAAGGGGAGCAGTTTCACGGTGGTCAGAGGGCAGCCCTAAAGCGTTCCATCCTGTCCTTACGCTTCCCTCCAAAGCCATGAGGGTGGAGTGGTGGCTTTTTAGGCCGTGACTGCAGCATTTTTGTCTCACCTGCCTACTGGGCTCACCTGTGGTTTGCTTGAGACGCACTTTATTTTGGGGAGACTCAGCCAGAGGTTTAAGTAGATTATAACCCTACAACTGGAAGATTGCAGGAATTACTGAGGGTATCACACAAATGGTACATATACACTCAGATACATGCACATATATATACACACAGTGCATATACACGTGCACATGTATACAATGCATATACACGTACATGCGCGCACACACACACAATGCATATACACGTGCACATACACATGTACCTGTGTACATAATGCACACACACGTTCACACGTACATACGCATATACACACATGCATATATACATAGTGCATATACACACACATTTCCAAGGCAGTTTGAGAGGTTAGAAGGGTAGAATCTGATTACTCAGCTGCTCCCTGAATAAAGATCAGAACCCGGGTCTAGTGAGTACACACATATGAGCACGTAAGAATGACTACCGCGGATGCTGTTCTAAGCGTAGAACTCTAGCTCAAAATGCCCCTTAGCACTTAATCTGCTAACGGTTTTGCAGTCAAATCAGCTGATCAAACTCTGTTCATCGGCCTAGAAAGGGGAACCTGAAATGGTAACTGCTGAACAGTCATGTGTTTTAGAAATCTCAGTAAATGAGCACTTTGGAAATAGTACTTTTGTAGACATTTCCCTTCTGTGATGAGCCTTGTTTTTCATTGCAGGATGACAGACCAAAGATAACCAAGCCTGCGGTAAGTGTGCCCCTCTCGGTGTCTCAGTGGCCAGTTTCCGTCCCTGTGTCCAGTCCCTGCAAACTGGAGGGCAGAAGTCCCTTACTGACCTGACTGAGGCCAGCATGGGTGTGTTTTTAGTTTGGATGAACATGTAACCTGTTGGGTTGGCTTGGCGAACTTCTCTATTTGTACAGACCAACCGTTATGTTTCATTAGGAGAGTTGTGTGGTCTCTTCAGAAGACTCTCAGTACTTAGAATAATTTTCCCATCGTGATGATCAGTGGACCCCGTTCGAAGAGCTAGCTCCTTTTTATACCCAGCCCCGTGCCCCTGGAGTGAAAGATTTGGCTCCGCCCTATTTTCAGAGAACTTAAAATCTGACTGAGCAGAGGTCTTAGCACTTAAACCATTGAGGACACCACCCAGGTCTTCATCTCCATATCCTGAGATATAGCAGATGTTGAATAAATACTTACTGGGTACATTTAATGTTGTTTAAATTGAATAACTTTTTGGTATATTTTTCCTTAGGAAAGGGAAATAATTCTGGTGATACTAATTTTGTGGCTGGTTCTCCAGCCCTTCTCTCTGAGCCAATCCTCTCACCGTTGAAGATAAATCCATAGTAAGAACTGGTGACAACAGCCAAAGTCCCTGAACAGTGCAAGTAGGAAAAATAGCCCTGGGCCTGTAATTAAAACAAATGACAGAAAGTACAATTTTTCTGCTTTGGTTTATGCTCTTAGTTTTATCAGAGAGAGCGCAACAGTAAGACTGCACGGGGCTCGCATTAGGAGCTGGTGAACTCGTTTACCAGCGCTGTTTATAGGACGTTGTCTGAATTTAATCAGCAAGAAAATGGAGCAGTTACTCCAGCAGAGCGCAAAGGCCACGTCTGCCTTGGCACCCCAGATAGTACAGTGAAGTCTGGGGTGCCCTTTCATTTATACTCTCTCCTTTCCCTGTTAATGGAAGGCTTGAGTTCAGTGCTGGTGAGTTCAGTGCTTTGGGAAGATAATGAATGGACTTCAGACTTTGAATTGCCTCTGTGACGATTGCTTAGAATCTTTGCTCTTGGTTCCTATGGCTTTGGTACCTTTTTTTTTTTCTTTCTTAATATGTCTCTATTGATTTCAGAGAGAGGAAGGGAGAGGGAGAGAGATGGAAACATCAATGATGAGAGAGTCATTGATCGGCTGCCTCCTGCACGCCCCCCACTGAGGATCGAGCCCACAACCTGGGCATGTGCCCTGACTGGGAATCGAACCTGTAACCTCTTGGTTCCTGGGTCGATGCTCAACCGCTGAGCCACCCGGCTGGGCTATAATATGCGAATTTTGAAATCATTTTGTGGTAGTTGTGTCTACTTTTTGTAGTCTCTAGGAATGAACATTGCTCAAAAAGATAATGTCAAATTTTTCTTTTCAATGACTTATTTTTCCCCCTCTTGTGTCAGGAATCTTAACGGCCATGTTCCCAGGTTGGTGGGTCTGTGAGCTGCTTTGCTTGCTTGTCCCTAACAGCTTTCCACCCCTTAGTGGAGCTTGGGCGCGCCGCTGTGTGGAGCTTGCCTCGATGCACCCTGCATGCCGCCCCCTTGCTGCTGGCGTTGCTAACGGTGTTCTGTGCTGTGCGCTGGGACCCTGCAGAACTGAAACGCTGCTGCCTCATTTATGGCTCCTTCCTCTGCAGCACTAATGCTTTTGCTGGTGTGGATTTCAAAAGGTGCTCCTTAACACATTTGCAAGCCTGGAAGTTTCTGTTTCACTAGGCTTGTAGCCATGCGGCTGTGGGGAAGTGTGCGTTTTCTAGTGGCTCAGGTCACTTTCCTGGTGCTGACATGAGCTCTCAGGAGCTGTTGGGAGGTGGACAGGCCGGAACTGTGAGAGACCCCAGTGCACAGGGCGTCCTTACCTGGAGGTGACCGTGCGAGGTCAGCCCCCAAGGCCCCAGACCCCAAGGCCTCCAGTGTCATTCTAGAACTGTCTTGGAGTTAAAGAAAGGTTGTCCAGTGTTACCGTTTACATGGCAATTTTTTGGCTGACACGCCTTTTAATACAATTTGGGGACACTTTTACTTCATATAAGATTTGAATGAAATAAATGTTTTTATTGAACATTTCATTCGTAGTTTTGAAGAATTAAACTCTCCCTAAAGGTAGTGATGGGGTTGTGTGCGCGCGTTTGTGTGTGCGTGTGCGTGTGTAGACCACGTCTGTTGTCCTTTTCTATGTCAAAGTGTTTAGATATCTGTGTACAAGGTATTTTAATAGCTTATTAGTTTTTAACATTTTCTTTCTAATTCTTAGGTTGTATTTGTAAGTAATTTAAATATAGATCATTCTTTAAAATTTTTTCTTCTGAAAAAAGTGGTGAAATTAGGCATCTTAGTGAAAAGAAGCGAATGATGTAATTTTCCCTTTCAGTGTCTTTTTGAAGGATGCAGGGGTCAAAATACTGTGATCTTATTTTAAAACCGATTTTCAGTCCCTTGTTCCCTTTAACTTATTTTACTTTTTCTCTTGCATTTCAGGAAACTCTCATTACTACGGTTGATTCACAGTCTAGGTACGTGCTAGTTTTCTTTTCAAGTGTTTTTGTGGTCAGAAGGCTCCTAGAATCAGAGTTGAACTAGAGGCCTGTCCTTGACCTCAGGTTCCTCCGATGCTCGGGCTCCATCTGGAGTCACCTCCACTGGGCACCCAGACAGCTCAAGGCATTCCCACCTAGACTGTCACAGCTCAGACCATGGGCAGTCTTCAGAATGACCCCGATCTCCCCCTCCAGCTGCACCTACCCTAGGGGACAGGATAGATGGAACAAACCAGTCTTCTTTTCCCCCAGCGCAGTCCGACGGCCCCCACAACCCTTGGTCTCCAGGCAAACATTTTATCATCTCCTTCCTCAGACACATGGTCAGTCCTTTAAGCTGCAGTGATTCCATCCCTCTGAGCACAACTCGGTTTCCCACAGGCTCTGAGGTTGATCCCTGTGCTCTAGGTGTGACCTGAGTCACCCGTCCTGTGGGCTAGATTTCTTCCCTCTAGTCCAAGATCACGGGGACAGGTTTGGCAGCTCTGTTATATTGCCTTGTATAATTGCCACCATATGTATATGTTTTTTGGACCCAAGCTCAAAACCACAGATTTACTCCTGTTTTATTCCACCCTGTGCAAGCCCATTGCCCTGTCTGCTGGTGTTCTGGTACCTTCCCTGCCTCCTGGAGGTACCCCACCCACCTCACTCTGCACTGTCACGTCCTTCCCTCCGAAAGGGAAACTGAAATCCCACTGAGATGAAAATCACACTGCAGGCCTTCTGCAGTTGAAATCTTTATATTGAGCTTGATCTTTGGGTTCATGTGTGAGAGGATTAAAAGAAAGTGTGTGCCGAAAAGTGGATGGTACCTAGGTGCTGTCTGATGTCGTTCAGGTTCTAAAGCCTATGTATTAATCTCCGTTTCGTAAGAAATGACAGGTTCACATCTGAATTGGAGATCTACCCAACTCTGTCCCTGATTTGACCCGTAATGTGTCATTTATAATAACGCCCGAATTCTGTGCCCGAGAACTGAACAGTATGTCAGGGATCTCCGTGAACACACCCGTGGGCCACAGGTTATGTATTTTGGGCACACTCTTTCTCATCCAGTAAGTCTACTACACTTGTGTAAGGTTAGATTTTCCAGACAGTCACAGGTGGCAGAGCAGGCGCGCTGGTCAGCCTTCGTCACTGTGCAGTTCAGAGCCTTGCCCTTCCGTCCAGCGCAGGGCACGGGGTTTGCCCCTGGCGATAGCACTTGCCCATGGCTCTTCCCAAATGGGAACCTTGCCCTCTGGTTCTCAACTTAGTGCCATTTTACGTTCCTAATGAACGTTGGCAACTCGGATGAAACCTCAGGAATATTCCCTTTGTGAGCTTGAGACATGTAACCAGGGTCGATGTCCTTTAGATAACTCACCAGTCCTAGGTCATAGCACCTTTCGCCTTTTGGGGGAGTGACTCATAGCTGTTTTTATAAGTTTATAGAAATAGATTTAAGGGGAACTGGGCGGGGGTTCATTGGTTTTCTTATGAGGCTAGAACGATAGCTGAATTGCCGAATACCAGCTGCTCACATCACTTTTAGGGACTCAGAATGGTCTTTCATAGGAGAGTTTGGAAAGGTGATTCTTCCTGGTCATTAGAAGGCCCCGGGTCTCGGTCACCTGCATCGAACCCCATGAAGCATCACTGCTGTTCCCTTGCAGCTGGTGGACCAACTGGGTGATCCCGGCCCTGTCTGCGCTGGCCGTGGCCGTGATGTACCGCCTCTACATGGCGGAGGACTAGCGCCTCGCCCAAGCCGCTGGGAGGAAGGACTGCTCTGGTTCGGGAAGAAGGGCCAGCGCTCGCTGCTTTCACAGACAGAAACCCTCACCTGGAAAGTAATTTTAATCCACCCGTTTCCCTCTCCTCCTGCGTTAGAAACAAGCCAAACCAAAAAGAACTGTTCTGTCTGCCCTTGAACTTCCGCAGTGTGCCTTCCCCTCTGTCAGCGTTATTTCAGTGTCCCACGGCTACACGATTTACTTCTGTAGGCACGGTCTTTCACAAATACACCTGGCTTTTCAAATACACCACCCCGTGTGCCTGTGGATGTGGGATATGATTGTCTTTAATGTTTCCAACCTCTGATTGTCTGGGGGGTCATTGAACGTGCTGATCCTTCAGGCCCGTGCGGTCTGCGTGACATGAGGGGGGAGTTGCCGGTTCAGCAGCGTGGCTTGCATGCTTCCCGTTTAGTTTCTCTCTCCAGGAAATGAAGAAAGGCCCTGGAAGTGATAGCGTAAGGACTTCTGAAATAGACGATCAAAGAGAAAGCAGCCTGTAGCACCTAGAAAAGAGCCTGTTTCTCTTCTCTGATTAACAAATACTAGCAACGAAAAGCAAACTCGTGACCCAAGAGAGGACATTACAGCTGTCTCTTCCTTCAGCTCAAAAATATCAGTCCAGTGTTTTCAGTTATATAGGCTCTTGAGTTTTGAAAATGCCTCATTTGGAGGCGAAAACTATGTATGTATAAATTCTGGTAAGGAAATGCCGATTCCCTAACCCATAAAAGCACATTTGAAAGGACTGTGGGACATTTGGGGCCTGGTTTTTGAAGGCATTGAGCTGTTGGAGGTGAGCCGTGGGGGATTCTGGCTCAGCTCCCGCTCTGGAAAACTGAGTGACTCATCTTTGATGATTTCCTCCACCCTGTGCCTTTGTCTCTCACAGTGGAAGCTGGGGGGTGAATCTGTAGAGGCTCAGTCCCCCTTAGTGGCTGTGACTGTGCCGGTTCCCACGGGCACGCTGGCTGAAAGCCGGGCACCGGGATCCTTCAGAAACCACTGACACATTGGGAAGGAGTTTTTTATTATTATGGAGTGTAAGTTTTTATAACCATTAGCTTGTTAAAGCGAGAGTGGGGGTGGGGGTGGGGAAGGGTGCTGCATCACATGGGAATCCTTTATCAGAGTTCAGTAAACGCTCGCCTGGAACAAGGTCACACCTCTTGTGGTGGTCCTGTGGTGCTGACATCCACCCTGAGCTCCGGGACGTCCACAGCATTAGCCTGTGGGCTGTGGTACACACGACATTTTGACGCTCACATAGCGGGGATTTCCATGTCCACTTCCCCAGTGTTTCCTCTGGCATTAAAGGGCAGTTGGTTAACTGCTCAAGAGGCCTTTTTTTCAGCATCATTGTGGTGGGTGTGTCTGCAAAAGGAGCAGTTAAACCTAAGAGATTCAAGTGAGAAATGAGTTCTTGCTGCAGGGCTTCCTGTGACCTTGGAACACGCTCCTGTGGACCTTGCTAACAGACCACGTGGTGTTGCCCTGGGAGAGAGGAAAGCTGGCGGGGGGGGCTTGAACAGTTTTCTCGAGCACGTTCAAGTTTTAAAATTATGCCAGGTGAGGTATGTCTTCTTTTGGTTGGTTTACCATTTATTTATATCCTGAAGTTTAGCTGTGGCTTTGCTTTAAGTTTGCTAATGTACATACTCAAGAACTTCGTTAATACTGGAGGTTATAATGGTAATTTTATTATTCATAAAGTACTATTACTCTGTTAATGAAAATTGAGATGAATACAATTTTATGTACTGTAATTACAGCTTAAATGGTTATTGTGTTTATATGTACTATCATTGTCATTTTTGGTAACTGGCACTTTCGAGGGCTTCCTGGATGCCCGACACTGTCCTGAGTAATGGATATGAATCATATCTTCTCTCTTCGTAACTCCTGCCAACTCTCGTTTCGCAATAGCAGAGCTAAGATTGCAACTCAAGTCTGCGCGGCTCCAAATGCATTTCCTTTGACTGCAAGACTCACCGCAGGTTTACACGCACATTGACTGACTTCCACCAGTGTGGGCTGTGCTGCGCGCTTGGGGATGGTTGCTGGGGAGCTTCTGTGTCATCACGGAGGTGAGCGCCTGCACACACCACTGTGAGGGGGTACACCAGGAGGCTGAGAGCATCCCGGGTTACTGCAGTCCCAGAGGTGTTCCATTGTGTGCATAAATGTACCACAGCTTTTTACCCATCTATACTGATGGTGTGCACTTGGACTATTTCTCTGGCACCACTTTACCGCAGGCCTGAGAAATCTGAAAATCCTGAATTCAAGCCCAGCCTTTTAGGGCGTTTGTCAAGATAGGAGGAGACATGTTTTCCTGAGCCAACTTGTAGGCAGATTTATAGCATCAAATACTGAGACCCACCACGTGTGCTTCTCACCCGTTCCTGCCCCGTGGATTTCAGGGGCCAAGGCTCTCGGGGTTCCAGAGGGGACTGGCATGGCCCACAGTCCGTCCCCCCTGCCCCCGCCCTCCCCCCCCCCCCCCCCCGCCTGGTCACTTGTGTGAATGTTTGCAAACCCCCCCCTCCCCAGCTGGGTCTCTCAGACAGGAGGCTGCTCTAAATTGGGAGGAGGTCTAGGGTATCTCAGATTTGAACAAAACAGATTGTAATTGCGGTATTTACAGTAATAGCCGGGTACAAGAATCCAACGGCCAGGCCACCCACTCTCCATACTCCGGTGCCTGCTCTCCTCTGGGTGCATGTGTGCTCTCTCTGCCACCTTATCTGGAGGCGCCACTGGGTTTGGATGCCTATCAGGGTTGGGAGCTCTGGTCCTTGGGATAGTAGAGAGATGAGGTTGGCTCCTGGCCGTCAGCCTCAGCTTTCCTGGCAGGGAAGGGGGATGGATTGTCCCTGCTGTCAGGGTGGTCTCTGCCCTTGTGTCCCTGGGAGGAGGGGGCATGTGAGTCAGGACATTTGTCATCCGCGGGGCTGGACTTGAGCATCTGCCCTGTCAGCGGCTTGGAGGCGGGCAGACCGTGGGAGGGCCGAAGGATGGGAAGGTGTTCCATGTGAATTTCAGAAACCGCGGGGGAGGGCACAGTGTTCCCATGGCGATGGCGGTGGTGAGAGGGCGCTATCGGGACACACTTTGCCATCAACCAACAAATGTTTTGAGCATCTGAGAGAGATCATGAAATCATTGTGTCAGTTCTGAAACAAATCACAGCCTTTATTTGTCTCTGGTTGTCCAGTGTGAACATTTCCATCAGGTTATAAAGCAAACCCCATGCCGTGGGCGGGAGCAGTGCACCCCTCAGGGAGAGTCCCAGGAGATGGAGAAACAGGTGCTGCTGTGCTGCTTCCCTCCCTCTGCCCTGTCTCAGGCCCCGGGTGTTCCTGGCCACTCCTTCCCGTCGGGGCTGATGACACAGGGCTCCCGAGTCAGACAAGTCGGGGACCCACAGCCTAGAGGAGGTTTGGAAGCAGGACTCCTGACATAAAAGGTGGTTGTTTCCAGGAGGGTGGGTGGGCGCAGATCTTTCTGACCCCACAGGTGGTCTCCTGGCATCTGGTGGTATTTGGAGTTTCTAGGACCAGGCTGAAGCTCTCTCAGGATTTGGCCTAGAAACAATGATACATCCAGCGTGGGGCTGTTGGGCCCTCTGGTTTCACCCTTACCCTTTAAAGAAGAAACTGAAACACATTTGCAGCGTCTGCCCCGTAGGTGCCCTAGAAAACCAATGCAAAACGTGCAGCGGCAGAAATTCCACCTCCGGCCCAAGTCATTTAAGAAGCCGTTAAGCCCTGGCCTGTTTGGCTCAGTGGTTAGAGTGTTGGCCCATGGATTAAAGGGTCCTGGGTTTGATTCCTGCCAAGGGCACGTACCTCGGTAGCAGGCCCCATCTCCACCCCGGTCGGGGCAGGTGTGGGAGGCAACCAATCGATGTCTCTCACATGGATGTTTCTCTCTCCCTTCCGCTCTCTGAAAAGCAATGGAAAAAATATCCTCAGGTGAGGATTTTTTAAAAAGCCGTTAAAATGGCATGTTGTCATTTTTAAATAAAGTTTGCTGTGTTTTAATATTCTTGGGGTCATGCGGGAACTCTGGAAATAACTATGCTTAGAGCCTTGTCCAGCGCTTGGGACCTAGCAGGTGTTTGTTGGCTAACTAACTAAAGGGACCCGCGACCAAAGCCCCTTCGCTGGCTTCCCACCTCCTACCTTTGCTTCTGATCTTACTCCCATCATCATGAGATTGTTTTCACTAAGACGCCCCTTTGGCAGAACTCCTGGCACGGCGCCCATGGCAGTGCCGAGGGCGCTCAGCAGACTCCTGCTCAGCCTCGGAGGACAGTGCGCCTGGGCAGCTGCAGCTGGAGCTGACCGTCCCTCACCTTAGAGCCCAGGTGCCTTTAGGCTCCGGGGGTTTCTCCGCCTGGCGGGAGCTGGCGAAGGTGCCATCTGACAAAGCTCTGCTGCTGTGTGTGTGACAGGCTGTCGGCCGGTGAGCCCAGAGGAGGCTGTTAGTGCCTCCATGTGGGAGCCCGACCAGAGGAGCGAGGGCCAGGAGGGCAAAGGGTTATCAGCAGCCAACACGCGGAGGGCAGGGCGGGCTGTGTGCCCGAAGGTTGGGGAAGTTCTGTGAGTTTGATTAATTTCTGCTAAGTTGCTCTCTTATCTCTGCCAAGCCGCAGTATCTCGTGACTTCAGCAAACCTGCCCCAGACCCGAGTCTGTAGACTTTAACAAGCTGCTAAGTTTACTTGGCAGTAAGCCCAGTACCCCAAAGCCTTCCTTTGAACTAAAACCTGTCGATTGGGGGGCTCCAAGGGACACTCTCCTCCCGGGAAAATAGTGGTTCTTTCAGCATTCCAGACTCTCTACTAGCGATCACTAGAGCTCGGGCACTAACTTACCCCTGGACACGGAGGATCGTGCAGAATTCCCCACAGATGCGACTTGGAGCAAGTCGGTTTCTGGTTGAAGTTTTCACATGTTACCGGGAACAGTGCTCATAGGGAAATCACAGAGCCGGTTCATTTTTCATCTTTACTTTCTTGGCTGGTTCCCTGAACTTTTCAAGTTCATATGGGTTCTGAACCGTTTCCCGTGTCTCCCGGTGAAGGAAGGTCTCCTCGCCAAGGCGAATGCCCAGCCTGTGCATCTCGCCACATGTGCGGCCTCCTCGGTTACAGGGCTCTCCTTCCCGACCACAGGGAGCCCTCTCCATCAGCACCCAGCAGTGCAAGCGGAGACAGCGGGTCTGCTGCTTCAGTCTGTATGAAGCTCCGTCCCTTGCTCCCAGGACTTTCCTTCCTTCCTTTGTGATTTCAGGTGGCTGTCTCCTCTCTGCCTCTCAGATGATTGGATGGTTGATGACTCAGAGGTCGGTGACTCAAGTCCAGGAAAGTCAAACGTCATTGTCATTTTAATTTCATTTGTTTTAATCCATTCAAATGTTCGTTTATGTGGGGAGAGCTTTGCTTTGAGTGTGGGCCCTCCGATTGCATCAATGAGGCGTCATTTAAAATTTCTCTGACTTCAAGGTAGAATGAGAACCGGGAGAAGCTTCAGGTATCCCTGGAGTTGGAGAATTTTCTACCGAGTCTTTTATAGTTGTCTGTCCACACCCAGCCTGTCCTTCTAACAGGCCCTCTAACAGAGCTTTCAAAACAGCTCAACCTTTGCCATCTGTATGGGAACATCTCTCCTTTGGCACAAACGTTTTTTCAATTTACGTGCAATCACAGATGCGGGTAAAATAAGCAGACTGCGAACCAGTACGAGCAGTGAGCACACACTCACCTAGTTGGAGCAGGGCCGTGGACGCTCGAGCAGGCAGGCTCTTGGTGGCCCGCGGCCTCGGTTCTTGTGTGTGTCAGAGGACAGGGACACAGCTGGCCGATGGTGACAGGATGAGGCAGAGGTGGGTTCACCAGACGCCTAGTACAGATTATACTGCTGAGTATATTTTTCTCACCCAGCTCAAGCTCAAATTACGCATTTCCATTTGCAGTTTGTGTTGGCAGCGTGGGCGTTTTCTCATAAACGGTGTCATTGTAGGAGAGCAGCCGTCTGCCCCTTGGTGAGAGAAACCCAAAGCAAAGGCCTTTCTGGCCCAGCCGAAGTGGGGACCGGGTCAGCCAGTGGGAGCGGGTCACTGCCCGGGAGCCCCCGTCCTGTGGGGACATGCGCAGGCTCAGGCTGTCTAGGGCTGGAACCCTTTTGGGGGGGAGTGGCTGCCCTGATGTGGTCGGTCCCTCGTCCTAAACGTCTGCTGCTGTTGCACACGGGTTGCTGAGGAGCAGGGAGAGGCCTCGATGTGCACAGGTGTTGACGTTTTTCCCTTTGCGTGACTGTTGGGACCAGCGGAAGGGGTTGGGGTGTGGCGGGTGAGCCAGCTGTGCCAGTGTTTGGGGAGGAAGGTTTCCCGGGTTAGGATGTGCGTGGTTTACACTGTTGGACTTTGCTCCATCAACTGCCGAGGAAAGGTGAAGCCGTCGCTACTTGGAATAAACCCGACACTTCACCAGGTACCGGCGTGTCTCCCGTGGGCGAAGAGGAGCTGTAGGGCCGTTTGCGTAGATTCCATTCCTGCGCCAAATGTGTCCTTTCCTTGTTTAGCCCGACTGCTGTCCATTCCTGGCCGAGCTGCTGCAGTGCGGGGCCCGAGGGGCGAGTTTGCGTGGGCGGGGCCCCTGGCCTGCTCACCCCCGGCCGTCCTGGCCTTGCCGGGACGGGCGCTGGTCCCACCAGGAACAACTGCTTCATACGCCAAAGAAAGAAGACTGGGGCTCTGCTCAGTCCCACGCAGGCCGGCGGAGGCCTCTTGCCCGTCTTGGTTTCCTGGTCATCAAACAGCAACTTGGAGACGATAATAGGGTGAAACCCGGTGCTGACCGACATGCAGAGCCAAGCCTTTCAAATCAGCGCCCGCTCCCAGGGCAGGGAGGTGTCATGAAGCTCTGTTTATTAGTAAAACGTGGTCACCTTTTTCTGCCCTTCCACTGACAGGTTTGTCTGCTTTTAAACTGTGTCCCTAGGAAAAACTCACCAGCTTCTTGCTGAGCCAAAACCTGCCTGGGACAGCCTGATTTTCTCTACACACCCAGTTACTCACTGCCGGGGCCGAGCTCAGGTAGCTCCAACATCCGTGGGCGCCATCCTGAGGTGTGTGCCATGAAGAATTGCATAAGGTTTTAATCATGAGAGGCAGGTGTGGAGACTTTTAGTGTTTGCTTTTCTGATGTGGGACTTTAATGCCTCCAGGCTGTGCAGTGTTTGAAATTCAGCTGAGAAAGTTATTGTCACCACTTCCCCTTAGAGACTAAAGGCTGTGGGAACCAGCACCTGGCCTCACCCTGCTTAATCTGCTGTTGAAAAGAAAGGTGGCATCGAATGCCAAGTGTGTCTGCTTTTAACGTTGGTCTGAAGGATAGCCAAACCATTAAATAGTAAGCAAGACTGATATTATAATTTTGCATGTGACACCATCAAAATACTATCATTTCCTATGACATAAGCTTCTCACCTGTTGCTATGAAGAAATTGAGGTGTTTTTTGAAGGAATGTGCTAGAAAGCCCTTTTGGGAAACCTTTAAGATCATGCAGCTAGAATGGCACCCTGGAGCCTAATTCTTAATAACTGAATCTCCAGTACAATAAAACATATGATGATAAAAGAACTAATAGATCATGAAACCAGTGCTACAAACCCAAAGAGTTCACCCAGGGTTAGAGATTTGGGGGCTGATGTGAGGCTGACCTGAGTTATAGTCAACATTCCTGGAAAAGCCCGAGGACACAGCGAGCGAGGGGGGCCTCTCTGTGGTCCGTACTGACTTGGACACCAGGTAGTTAGCGGCAACTCCCTGTTGCGCCGGTTACACCGCATCAGAGTTGGGGGCGTATGGCTTCTCCATCGCTTCTGTCCAGAGCACACGGGATAGGCCTATACGTGTGACAGCGATGTTTCTAGAGAAACCAGATGAGCCAAGAGCAGGGCAGGTGGAAGGTGAAGGGAGGGAAACGGGCCTGGGCTGCTCTGGGGAACGAGCTACAAGGCCGAGCTTGCCCGTGTGTATTTGCAAACGGAACCCACGACCAAACCCCACACCTCCACCCTGTTGAGTCTCCATATCATGGGTGCTTTGGGCCCCAGATGGTTTCGTCAGGCTTTGCTGTTCCTTCCAAATTGAAAACCTCTTACCTGCTTGGCACTTCCCACGCAGGTGACTCAGTACCTTGCTGGGAGCCGAGCTTTGCCAAAAGGTGCCGCCAAGCTGGGCCTACCCCCGGGCACCTTGTCTGAGGCCGGTGTACATGCAGGTGGGTGTCAAGCAGCTCCCCCCCTCCCCCCCCGAGGTCACTAGCGGTCTCCTGCATTCAGATTTTCAGTCTTGAATGGGAAGAAGGGGCAGGTATGATGGACGCAGGGAGGTCGTGTCCCAGGAGCAGCTCCATCGAGGGGGCAGGAGTGGGTGGGCGAAGAGCCTGGCTCCCTTCCTCCCCGGGGCCAGTGCTGGGCACACTCTATGACCTCTCCATGGTCCCCTGCTGGAACTGTGGCCACGTCCCTGCCTCATGAACACAAACGTCACCTCCCCACTCCCACTCACTCCCAACTCAAATGCTTGCACTTGGAGGCTTGCCCCAGAGTCCCCTTCAGGGGACACCTAGTTTGAGACACACGACCTCTCTGGCGGCCCCTCACACTCACTCACTCGGGTGCCATCAGGTCTGTGTTAGTGCTGACGCCCAGTTTCTCTGCATCTTCCTCTATGGAAATATAATTCTAAATAAATCACTCCTGATACGATCTTAATAAGTTAAAAACAGGATATTGCAGGGCATATTAACACGCTTAAGACAATATCTGAGTGAAAAGCAAGAAATGCGTATTAGCTCTCCAGTAGTGCCGATAGAGTGTTATGTTTAATAACAAGCCACCTGTGAATACTTTCCCAGCAGCTGTTCTAAACATCACACTGGTTAGTTCTCAGTGGGTTAGAAATTGTATTAAGGACTGTTGATCTCATCTGTTACTGACTCACAGATCTGCCTGCTTGATGGACAGATCAGCCCAACGCGTCACAACACAGTCCACGTCCTCACAGCGAGAGGACTGTCACTCTCTAGAGTGCGGTGATTGGCCATCGCCTTTATCACTTGTGCTTCCATTTACCGAGCGCATATTTATCCAGTGTGACCATGCTTTGGGGCCGTTGGTCACTAGAGACGCAGAGCCGCCCGCGCCCAGTACAGGCGGGAGGCACAGCGTGAAGGAAGGGGACTGGGTGGCGTGTGTGCCGGGACAGATGGGCCCCACGTTCCAGGGGAGCCCCGAATGAGAGGCAGGCGAGAGACAAACGTACTTGACGTGTAGAATCTGAAATAGAACATGCTCCCCGCCCCAAGTGAAGCTAGCGTTGTCCAAAGCCTGGCCTTCCGTCAGCAACAGTTTCATTCAGAGTCTGGTATGTTGCGATTTTAATGGACATTTTTTTTTTTAATATATCTTTATTGATTTCAGAGAAAGGAAAGGAGAGGGAGAGAGAGAGATGGAAACATCGCTGATGAGGGAGTCATTGATCGAGCCCGCAACCCGGGCATGTGCCCTGACCAGGAGTCGAACCCTGATCGCCTGGATCCCAGGTTGACGCTCAGCCGCTGAGCCCCGCCCGGCCGGGCTTTAATGGACATTTCGAGCCGCCTTGCAACACAGGCTGGACGGGACACTGGAAGGCCCCGCTGTTGCCTCACTGTCACGGCCCGGCCCTCGGCACCACTGGGTGAAACGGGGCGTCAGATCAGGGGCTGGGAGAAACAGGCTTTTTCTGTGGGGCTTTGCCTGTAACTGACCTTGGGCAACAAGCCGCCCGACTCTTCCGGGTGCGAATTTCTTCCATGGTGGATTAATGGACAGTGAGGAGCATATTTTGTTGCACAAGAGACAGTTTAGGAAAGACATGGTCGGCATGGATTCTGAGCTACAAAGTCCTGTTACCCAGTCCTGGGTAAGGGGATGGGGCGCTGCGGGGGGGTGAGGCTGGAGAGCCCGAGGTGGGGCCAGAGTGGGGCCGATGAAGCAGCCGGCCGGGCGACACTGGTCCACGCTGGGCGCAGTGTGCCCAGCATTGTGGCAATGCGTGGGAAGTGACCCAGAGTTGTGTACTTCAGGGTGATGGCCGTGTAACAGCCTCTGCCACAGGTGAACGGTCCAGAGTGGGGGCCCCGCTGCCTGAAGGGCCCCCGCCTCGGGTTGAGCAACAGCTGGTGTCTTGCTGAAGGCCCACAGGCTCTAGGGAGAGGTCCCTGGAGCACGTGCCCCTAATGAGCCCGTTCTGAACACCCAGCTCTGGAGTAATAAAGTAACGGAGTATTTAAACAGTGATTTTTAAATGAGGCTAACCTTAAAGTATGGGTATTTTTGTAGTTTTTTTTTTTCTCACTTCTAAAAGATTTTTAAAATATTTTTTAAAATTGATTTTAGAGAGAGGAAGGGAGAGGGGGAAAGGGAAACATTAATGAGAAACATTGATGGGCTGCCTCCTGCATGCCCCCTACTGGGTGGGGGTGGAGCCGGCAACCTGGGCATGTGCCCTGACTGGGAATCGAACCCATGACCAGTTGGTGCGTGGATCGTGCTCAGCCAGCTGGGCCACCACACCGACCAGGGCTAAAAAGATTTTTAATTGTGGTGAAATACACACCAAAATTTGCCATCTTAACCATTTTTAAGTGTATAGTTGCATAGTGTTAAGTAGATATTTGCATTACTGTGCAAACAGTCTTTAGAATTTTTTGACTTGCAAAACTCTATACCCATTAACCAGCTCTTTTCCCCTTTCCGCCAGAGCTGAGCAACCACCATTCTACTTCGTTTCTGTAGAGCATGGGCGCATTGAGCTGAGTGGCTGGTCCACTATGTGGTTTGCTTTTAACATGCAAGCGCGTGGCCAGAAGACTTAAACAGCTCCCAAGGGTGTAAAAAGTGAGCTTTGTCACCCTTAACTTCCAGCCCTTTTGTTACACTCTGGTATTTTTCCAAAGATACTCTGTGCATTTATAAGTATATTTCAATATCACCCTAAACACACACACACCACATTAAAAAATATATTAAATTTATCAGGGCGACGACATTGGTTAATAAGATTATGTGCGTTTCAAGTGTACCTTTCTGCAATACATCCTTCGGTATATTGCATTGCACACACCACTTGTTTTAAAGAATAATTCATTGATTTTTCAGGTTCCAGAGATTTTTGGTAAATTATAGTTTCAGTTATCTTTACATTAGCTAGTTTTAGCCTTCTATCTACTGAGGCATTTGATTCCCTCCCTCCCTGAACTGAGTCTCTCTCCCCCCTCCCTGGTTCTCATGCCTTGGGGCTGGAGGGATTCCTTAGTAGCACAGGCCCAGGCTTCAGGTTCAGAGCAGCAGCAGCTCTGCCTTCCTTTCAGCCATGCCTGACACTGAATTAGGCGACATCCTTTATCCCACCGGGAATCGATCCAGCTGGACCGGAGGCACTGAGGTGGGGCTTTTGAAGCAGTAGCTGGGACAAGAGATAGTTATAAAACTTTAAATATGAGTAGGTTTGGGATAGTATTGAGCAATTACTGTTAACTTTCTTAGTTGTAATGACATTGTTTTGTAAAAGTGAAAGATGAATATTTATAGGTGAAATTGTATGACCTCTGAGATTTGCTTCCTGATAACCACTCAAAATTTTGATAATTGTTGAATTGGTAAATAAACCTGGGAGCTTTCTGCTAGTTTCTATATTTTCGAATATATTTGAAAATTCCATAATAAAAATTTTAAAACGGTCAAAAAATTAAAAAAGAAAAAAACGTGGCTGACATGGTTCCTTTACAGAAGGAGAGAGGGTAGCTCTCAAAATCAGGAGCTGCACGTGATACTGTATCTGCCTCCGAATGTGTGCGACACTGTATCTGCCTCCGAATGCGTGCGACACTGTATCTGCCTCCGAATGTAGCCTTTGTGACTTCATTCTTGGGAAATCAGAGCGCCTGTTGATGGAGGCGGTTCATGAGCCAAGCTCACCCTAGACCTCCTGGGCGGCCGCTGCTGCACCCTCAGGCCAAAGCTACGGTTTAAAGTGACATATTTTGAAATACTTGACCTGTCGTGAAAATCACGAGGACAGCGTTGCAAAAGAGGTGTTTTACCTCCGTGACCTGTGCTTACCTTTGTACAGCTCTGAACCCACCGGGAGCTGGCAGGTGTCTCGGGGAGCAGGGGACATGTGAGGGGAGGGGTGGAGGCTGCGGCCTGTCCGTCTCCACCTGGCGCCGGTCCACGGTCGCCAGCGCTGAGTTGCACGGTGCCCAGAGCGTCACATGGGGATTGACGGGCACCTTATCTGATAAATATTTGCCTGTTCAATTGTGCCTGCATCATATTTTCTTTCCTCCTGTTGTTTACTCACATCCAAAGTCCTATTTACAAGTCAAAGAGTTCATGCAACAGTATCGCTGAGTCCCAGGGACACGCGCCCGGAGCGCAGCTTCGTGACCACCACCCGCCTCACCGTGTGGGTTCTGCCCACCCCCCGCCGGCCCTACAGGGCGCAGGGCCTGGGCGGTTTTGCTATTGGGTCTACCCCACACTTGTTCCGTTTGGGCTAGGGTGGCCCTCACAAGCTCCAGGCTGGGTGTGCTTCCCAGGCTCCCCGGGTGGCCGGCTCTGGCCCAGCTCGGCTAGCAGGAGGCCCCAGGCGGGGAGAGGGGACGCGTGGGGCATGCTGCCCGGACTCAGCCTGGGGGCATCACTGTGGCTGTAGCTGCTGGCCACAGCTAGGCTGGTGACGTACGGCCTTCCCCTCTGTCCCTCTCTCCTCCCCTCCGCCCCTCCGCCCCTCCCTCTGTCGGCTGTCGGCTGTGGTGTGCCTCCCCGACCCTTGTGTCACTTCTGAGTTCCATCACCTGCTTGGCACCCCCCGCGCATGGAGTTCGCTCTCTTAAGTACCGGCGTGGTTTCTGTCCTGTGATCAGCCCGGCTCACGGGGGTGGGGGTGGGGGTGGGTGGGGGGGTGTCTTACACCTTCATTCCACCGTTGAGGAAATGGGGGCAGAGACCCCGTCTCTAATACAAGGTGCAGAGGGCCAAACCGCCAAACCCGGGTCTTCAGACCCCAATGCCAGAGACAGCCATCGAGCAGCTCCCCTCAAGTCCTACAGTCGAAAGCCGGACACGGCCGTTCAACATCACCCTGTCCCGTAGTATCAGGAGTCCAAGAGGACTGGTGTAGCCGTGTAGCATGGTTTAAAATCAGATTGGGAGAACTGTAGAAAGCAGCTTGTTTTAGATAGATTTTTGGTGCCCATCCCTCGTCACCAGTGTAGCCAACTCTGTTTCTGCAAGGTCGTAAGCAACGATGAAGCTACGCTGGGCTGTGACACGGTCACTCCCCGGCAGGGACATTTAGCTTCCGAGCCTTCCATCTCATCACATTCTCCATTCCTGGGGTGGGGCCACCTTCGCCCCCACCCACGAGCGTAGCTGCTTGTCCAGGGCCGTCCCACCATCTGGTGGCCAGTGTGAGACGCAGCCCCCGCGGCCCCAGTTAGTGGGACCGCACTCCGTCTTCACGCCCTGGGACGCAGACGCTCCTCCTGCCCCCCCCCACTCCCGGTCCTGGCGGGAAAACCCTTCTCTTGCCCTAGAGTTTCATCTCCTGCTTCTGTGAGGGTCAAAACAGTCACGATTGAGAGCTATTCTCAGGGTTTGGGTGGTAAGGTGACATTTGGGCACATATTCTGTGCTGGAATCTTAGCATCTTTAGACCGGTGAGACCTAAACAATGAGCCGTACTTTAGGGAAAGGTCCTTGAAGGTATAGCTGTTTTATCTGCCATTGTACATGCCCTGTTTTTTTTTAATCCTACCTGAGGATTTTTTTTTTCATTGATTTTCAGAGAGAGAGAGAGGAGCGTCGATGTGAGAGAGACACATGGATCAGTTGCCACCCGCCCCCGCCCCCACCAGGGCAGGGGATGGAGCCCTCAACCAAGGTACGTGCCCTTGGCCGGAATCGAACCTGGAACCCTTCGGTCTGCGGGCCGGTGCTCTAACCACTGAGCCAGACTGGCCAGGGCAACCCTATTTTGTTTTTTAACATTGTTATTGAGATATTTCACACACCAGTACATGCTCTATTTTGAGAGTGGAAAATATTCTAAACCCGGAATTCCGGCCTAGACTGAAATCGTAAGACCACTATTGGACATGCAAATCTGAAAATAGAGTTTCCTGTGCACATCACCTCCCACAGTTAGCGCCGTGCCTGGTTATTTCAATAGACAATTGCATTTCCAAAAGTAACCTGAATGACACAGCACGTACTAGCTCAGATGAAACATTTTGTAATAATTCTGTTATTTTGGCTTATACCTCTCCTAGGAAGATCTTTAATTCTAAGTGCACCCAGCATAATAAAAGTATTTCACCTCACTGATGAATGTTTATAAGTAACTAGGTAAAACTGTTGTGAAATATTCACCATTTAAAAAAATTAAATGTAGGTATTTATTTTCTAAGCTGCCTTTGCTCCCGGCACTGAGTGAACTGAGCAGGGTGAACAGGAGCGATTCCTCTGTTTACCGCATCGAACACTCACAGGCTTGTCCTTCGGGGATTTTTAATCTCTACCATCAGCATGACACGGTGCCCTCTTTTGATTTACGTGTCACGGGCTTAGAAATAATGTTCCCATATTCTAATTTCCCTGGTATAGTGACACTGTCTCTCATTCTTCCACATTGGTTTGTTCTTAGTTGACGACACTCAGGATCTTGAAACGTTTGCTCTCAGGAAAACTACACGTGTCAGGGCCTGACTGTGCCCTGGCGGAAACCTGAGCCCGAAGCTGCGGCCCTGCCTCCCCCCGGCCCCCTCACGGCTGCCTCCACGCCGGTGGGTTCTTCTAGAAGGGGTTCCTGGGTGCTCGGTCGCAGCCCACGGAAGACAAAATCCCCTCTAATGTTGTAGATCTGAGATAAAGTGAGCTGCTCGAACCCAGGCCGTGTAAGTTTGGCAGCTTTTAATTTCCAGGAAGTTCAAAAGTGCTCTTAAATCCCGAAGACCACGACCTATTCCTTCTCATTCCGTTTAGACTAAAAAAATAACATGTCAGCAAGGTCAGAGTCGCCCCTTCGCACCTCACGTAGAGTTTCTTATACTTGAGTGACATTAATCACGTCAGAAAGCTTGAAAATATTTTTTAAAAATGAAAAACCTCTTCTTTCTTTAACTTTGTTTCCAAAGACTTAGTTGCTCTTCTCCTGCTATTATTAATAATATACGTCTCTCCAGAATAAGTGAGGCATGATACTTTTGGTTAAGTATGAACTGATTTAATGAGATAACCAAAACTGTCCCAAACTGTCAGTCACATTTCAGGTAATATTCGAATGTATAACAATTATTATACTAAATTTAATATTGTGGACAACCGAAGGCAAACAATATTTGCCACAACTGGATTTCCAAAATGAAAATAAATCAGAGGGATACAAGTTGAACATAAAAAAGTTAATAGAACATACCCAGTCCGGGACATTTTAGAGAAGGATGGGAACCAGCTCTGTGTCTCCTTATTACAGGGGGGAGCTGGGTGTTAATTGTCTCAATTATTCTGATGCAGCAACTGGGGTCCTGAGAGGCTCACCCACCCAGTGACTTTGCCGAGTGCAGGAGGCTCCCTAAGGACCGGGTCCTTCTGACCACTGGGTCCTCGGCGCTTGTCAGACACCTGAAGTGTGCTAGGCCTGCCTCCGATGCCTGTTGAGAAAGACAATTCTGAGTAGCGGTCTCAATATTGAGACTCTGGACGGAAAACGTATAGAAAACTGAGTTACGTATGTTCTGACCCCAGTGAGTTGTCGTAAAAAAAACAAACACCCCAAATCGGCTTACCCGTCATTTGGATACTGAATGAAAAATGAGCTGCTCATACATGACCTGATTTGGGTCATCACTGACCCGGCGAGACTCAGAGCTGTTTTAGACTCTGTGATAAGGAGCCCCTGACAGTTTCTTCCTTATGCGGGGTCCGAATTTTCTGTACCTATGACCGGGGACCACACTGATAGGCTTCTTGGAGGTCAGCAGGTCTTGGGGAGTGAGTGACTCCCCCCACCTGCGCCCCTGGTCCCCCCACCTGCGCCCCTGGGATGGATGTCTGGTTGCTTGGTGATGACCAGCCCCCCTCCCCTTCACCCCCGCTCCACCTGCCGCTTCTCTGTGGCTCTGGTGGGATTGCTGGGCTCTCACGAGGACACAGTTGTGGCCGGGTGGTTAAGCCCCAGGACTTCCTGGAGGAGGAGCCAGGCCCTGAGGCCACGGCGGCTGCGGCTGTCTCCAGGCTGTGGAGGAGGCCAGCCGAGTTCAGGGGGGAGATTCCTGCGGGGGTTAAGGCCTGGCCCCAGGTGTCCTTGTGGCCCAGCTGCAGGTGTGACTTTGCTCGCAACCGGCAGTTTAAGTCGACTTTGGGTTCCAGGGGCCGTTAAATTTCTTCTCTGCCTAAACTTGCTTGAGCTGGTTTCTGACACTTGAAGCTACAAAAGCCTGATTTACCCAAGAACAGTTTGCTAGACAAGATGCCAGTTTATTCCCGAGCAGCACAGACACACGAATCTGCTGCGTCTGACCCGAGAAACTGGACTCGCCGTTAGAAGGCGAGCAGGTGCTGGGGAGAACGGAGCTGGGCAGGTGTTGGGGAGAATGGAGCTGGGTGCTCTGAGCAGGGCGTCTTCTAATAACCGTGGCCTGCGGAAGCCAGGGATGGAAGGGGAGGTGGAGGTTAACTGGCCTGCGTCTCGTCTCACGGACCTGTCACTGGAGGCCTGCGAGGGGACAGCCACGGGTCTCTGCCGCCACCGCTCAGGACAGTCAGCTCAGCGGCTCCTTTCTGCTCATCAACAAACTTCCTGCCAAGCTGGCTGGGATTTGGGTCAATGGAAACCTCCAGTCACCGGCTCAGACCAAGAATCTGTCCCATGGGGAAAAGTGACAAGATGTGGGGAGGCCAGGCAAAGCTGTGTGTCATTTGGCTTCACATTTTAAATCAGGCTCATCAGAGCCCAGGAGCTCTCACCTTTGGTTCTCAGGTAGCGGCAGGGCCATCAAAGTCCTTCCTGGGTTTATTTATACTCCCAGGCCCTGGGGACGAAACTGAACACTCAGCAGGCGTTCACTTACATAACCTCGTGTAATCCTCAGCAGCAGCCTGTGAAACAATTTTAATTGGATAAGTTTCTGGGGCTGCAGAGCCAAGCACCCCAGACTGGGTGGCTTAAAGTGACAGCTTTATTTGCCCTCCGTTCTGGAGGCCAGAAGTTTTCCAGGTTGGTCTCTGCATCCCCCTGACCTGTGTCCCCGGTTTATAGCCCTGGGAGCTCTGGGGGCAGAGGGTCCCTCCACTGCTCTCTGATGGGAGCTGCTCGCTCGAGGTCCGGCCACAGGAAAGTGGGACAGAGGGTGGCCTTCAAACCTTTGCCCTGGCTGGAGGTTCAGGGCTCACGCTCTGCCCTCCCTTGTTGGAGGACTGACACCTTCGGCTCGTGTGCAAAACGGGAGAGAAGCCATATCCCACTTCAGTCAGTGGGCCAGCAGCCGCCAGGCCTGCTTGGACCACGCAGGCCCCTCAGCGCCAGGGGGAGGGGAGGTCGTCTCTGACCAGGCTACAAGCAACGGCTCTTAAAGAAAATACATTTTATTTTTACCTTTTCCAAAATTAAAATACATCTTTTAATATCTTTAATGAAAGCGATCCTAAAGAAACAATTGTCTTAAAAGAATGCCTCTATGGAGTAATTAATTACCAATTTATGAAATTCCGTGACTCTGACATTCGTTACAGTGGGTGTCAGTGGCCCTCTAGTGGCCCCGAAGGGTAAAAGCACCAGTTTTAGGCTCAAGACCCAGGTGTTCTCTCAAGACAGCTCCTCGGTGGGGAAAGTCGGCTGAGCAACCCGATGCCCTTTGGAGACAGGACAGGAAAATGGCAAAGGACAAATGTTTCAGGCAGCAAAAGGCAAGACCCCAAACCTTCAGTGCTGGGACACAGGCACCAGAGCTCCCTCTTCTGACTTATTACTGCATGTTTGTGAGAATTATGAACAGTTTTGGTTCCATTTCTCACGCTGTCCTGTGGGATCAGCTTATTTCTTTGAGCAGCTTGTGAGCTGGACCGAGAGGCGAGGTTTGCACCAAGGATGTGAGTAATGTGCTCGTCTCAGCGCCCTGGGGAGGGTGCCCAACACACAGTAATCCAGATAAATAAAATACTTAAGAAACATTTAAAAAATAAAAGTTAATACAAAATACCATGATAAAATCTCTACATTTCAGGTAAAGATAGGATCAGCAGTACTGATTTTCCTTTCCCCTGTCTCCAGGGCGGCTGGGCAGGGCACTGTCTTCTCTGCCCCAGGTGAGTTTTGTTAGGAAAGTGCTGTGTTCCAGTGGTTAAGGGCCCAAACTCGGAAGCTGAAATACCTGAGTTTCTAGGCAGGTGATGTGACTTACCAGGTGCCTGACCCTTGACAAAGTTCATCCCTTACCTCATCACGTGACTCCTTAAAGTGGAGACTCACCCACGGCTGGGTCTGACCCAGGAAGGCAGAGAGACTCAAAGTGCGAGAGGGACTCGCCCACCCACTGGTGTTGGCTTTGAAGCTGGAGGGAGGGTCCCCACATGACAAACAGCAAGAAAACAGGGCCCTTGGTCCTGCAACTGCAAAGAACTGAACTGCCCGCAACCCAAATGACCAGGGAAACAGATCCTGCCCGAGAGCCTGAAGAAGGGATCACAGCCGTGCTGACTTGGATTTTAACCAGGTGAGACCCATGTCGGACCAATGACCCACAGAACTGTGAAATAATAATACATTTGGGTTACTTTAAGCCATTAAGTGTATGGTCATTTGTCAGGGGAGCCATAGAAAAGTTTCCAGATGGCAGAAGCTGGGGTGGGGTCCCCTGTGGCCTGCCGACTTCTACAGGTGTGGTAGTTAATGCCAGGTAATGGCACTAAATTGGTGAGAGTGAGGGCGTATGCATGGGCACCAATATTGTCTGTCACAAAATGGAAACATGCACACACTTGCACTCACACATGCACACATGAAATGGGGAGGGACCTGCCAGCAACAGTCATATTCTTCACTTTGGAGACCAACTATGATTTCAAAATTCATCAGTGGGTCACAAGAATAGATTCATTGTCCGAATCCCAGCGCTGTCTCAGCAGCAGGTGGAAAATGGGTTGTCTTATGGACACAGTCCTACATTTTTGCTGGACTGGAAGAGATTTCAAATAATCACCATACATGTGTAGTGATGCTATATAATTTCATGTTCATTTCGTGCTTTCTGTCTTGAGATGGGGGTCAGATCTACCATCTTGCCAACGGTTTCTTCATTAAGGGGAGAGAGCACACAACCCGCCAATTCTGACCCGGGGTCACTGGGGAAGAGGGAGTGACAGACGCCTTGAGGAAAATGACCGCATCACCTTCTAGCTCATGTAAGTGACACGAGGGGACACAGCACATACTCAGTTTTAGAAAAGATTATGAGGGTGGGAGGAAGCCTGTGGACAGACACTAGGATCAGGATCAAGGATGGCAGTTGATTAAAGCAGCTCTTTAAAAAAACACAGAAATTTTAACATGCTTTCAAATTCTATCAGAGGGAAAGGAAAACAAAGCTATCTAAAAAACCTGCATGATTGCCTGGCCGGGCGTGGCTCAGTGGTTGAGTGTCGACCTGGGATCTAGGAGATTGGGGGTTCGGTTCCCGGTCAGGGCACATGCCTGGGTTGCGGGCTAGGCAGCTGATCATTGACTCTTTCATCATTGATGTTTCTCTCCCTCTCCTTTCCTCTCTCTGAAATCAATATACTTAGAAAACAACTGCATTATTGTATTTCCCCTTGGTTATATATTTCTTTTAAAAAAATTGTTTTCATTGTAAAAGTAACTTAATGATAAGCTTCTGTCTTAAAGGGGCATGGTATATCACAAAGTAGGGGGTACGTAGAAATGAATATGGGGAAAATGTCCTACACCATAAAAACAGGGTTGGGAGGAAGGCAGGCTGAATCCCAGGTGGCCGAGGCCAGGTTTCCGGAAGCTGTGGCTTGAGCAGGTCCCTTGACAGGGTGGAGGCCAGCAAGCTGACCTCAGCCTGCTGACTGTCAGTCGGGGTAAGGGCACTGAAACTGGACAGTGCTGGGGAAGAGACGGAAGAAGGGCCAGGAGACCAAGACCAAGCCAGTTCACCAGCCACTGAAAATGTGTCACATCAGGGAGGTGAGGGCTCTGCTGTGGTATTTTCTGTACTTCGTAAATGTTTGATTTTTCATAATTAAAACTAAAACACACATTTAAAACAAGCAGTTAAACTGAAGTATGAACTAAACAAAGCAGGGAGGTGGACTAAAGACTGGCAGTTGCTTCCCTGGGGGCCCATCCACCCCCATATCCTACCAGTTCAAATACCCATCAGGAATTCTCACAGTTTGAAGGGGAAGGAAAAAGCATTTTATGGGGATGCCTCAAAACTGAAGCTCCGGTCAATACACTTTTAGACCTGTCCCAGCCAATACAGAACTTCATACAGATATTTCTTTATAGTCTTTTAAGTTATGGTCACTTTTCTCCAAATGCCCTGGAGCTACTTCAGATAAAACAGGGTGTCCAATCCAAACAGGACTCCAGACTCAGGTGACTGTCAGTTCCCTGCTGCTTCTGGCAGCAGCACCTCAGTGCAGGTGCTAAAGGGCTGGGACAGTTCATGGGGACCTTCTGTGGTCCAGGCACTTGTACGTATCACCTCCTTCAGTCGCCCTTACAAGACACGCCTGTGAGGCTGGCCGAGGCTAAGGTACCTGCACAGGCCCACACACCCGGTGAGAACCCGGCAGGTCCACTGTGTGCGATGCCCTGATTCTCGCAGGGGATGCAGGAGATACACTAGGTCACCTCAGCTCATACAATGTGCACACCTTTCTATGACCACTTTGAAGAGGGTGCATTTATCATTTGGTCCCTACAGTTCTCAAGTATTTTCAGGTATTTATCTCACCAGATTCCAAAGGATGCGGAAGGAAGCTGCTTCTGACATGTTAGTTTTGATTTTATTCCACAGATCTTATATAGCTATACAACATAAAAAAGCACAAAATACTGAACTCTTATTTTCTTATTTACATGATGTAAAATTTTTAACAAAAACTTCTTATGAAACGTGTTAAGTAGAGCAGAAATACTGCCCGCAATGACCTGAAATATGCTCTATTTCATGATTTTTTACTCTATAAGAAAGTCTGATTCAATTTGTCTAAATGCAGCAACTACCCAGTTCCATTCACTGTGATGAGCTATGTTTTCAAAGCCAACTTGGGGAGAGCCATGCTGGTCAGAGCTGTGGGTCTGCACCACGTGTGCCGATCCTCAGTATCTCAGGATCGGTTATCTTCAATGATAATAGTTCTCCTAGGATAGGCTTCAAGTTCGACAAATATGTATCGAAATTCGTATTCACCACTTTCTGGGTTCTGAAAAAAATAGTGTTTCAAGGTGTTTTTCTTTCCAGTGCATTCCACACAGCAGACTCAAACCCTGTCTCCCTGCCCCCTCCTCACCTCCTTCACTCCCAGGTGCACCCAGAGCACACTCACACCTGGGTTGCCCCGCCCCTCCTCACCTCCTTCACTTCCAGGTGCACGCAGAGCACACTCAGACCTGGGTGTCCCCACTCAGACCTGGGTGTCCCCACATCCAGAGCACACTCAGACCTGGGTGTCCCCACCCTTCCTCACCTTCTTCACTTCCAGGTGCACCCAGAGCACACTCAGACCTGGGTGTCCCCACCCGCAGAGCACACTCAGACCTGGGTCTCCCCGCCCCTCCTCACCTCCTTCACTTCCAGGTGCACTGTCCCCTGCTTCCCAGGCTCCGAGCCCTGGATGTAGAACTTCACTCGCATGTGTTTCAGCCCATCTTTTACATATTCAATAAAACTGTCAAGAAAAGAAAAGACACAGGCCTAAATCCCTTTACTTAAAAACAATCCCAGCCTTCCACGTGCATGCCACGCATAGTACCTCACGTGCTGCCTCCGACCACGTCTGGTCGCCTCCCCATAGCCTTTAACGGGCTCGCCAAAGACACTTATTACCTGCAGACAAAAGACAACGTTCTATTGAGTGGTTTTGTTTTTTGTTTTTTTTTTAAGTTTCTTAGGGAAATATTTTCTGACAAACTAAGTGATTTATTCTAGGGAAAAAATCAGTACGCCTGGGACCCTTTCAAAATGACAACTTCAATAATGAAAAAAGAAAAGTTATTATGCAAAAATCACCCCATAGCTAACTAAATGTTTCCTGCAGAGACCGATCCAGGCACTTTATGGTGCTGCTTATAGCTTCTGAAGCGCACAGGTGAAGTGGAGCTGCTCCCATTCCCACAGGGACGATCCAGCACTCAGTACTCACAGGCCCAAGCATCTGCAGTGAAACTTATCTAGGGGTCTAATACTAAAAGCTATGAGATGAAACCATTTTTTAAGTCATTAAAGTGAAAAAACAACAACACCCTATTAAAATATTTAATAAACATTAAATATTTAATAATGACCTATTTAAAACAAACCAGATCTATAGGTATGAATCAATTATTCCTAATGGGAAAACTCACAATGAAATGGAAATATAATTTTTATTGAATTTGAAATGTAAACACTCAGGAACCTTTAAAAAATGATATAAAACTAAAATGAATGTTGCCTCAAGACTATAAAATTTTTCCTTTTCTGTGTTGGGCATCGTCAGCATCACTTTTTCCATGCCTAAGTAAAAAGGAGTAAAGTGTAAGATGAGAGAGTTAACTGCGGAGCTGAGACAAACAGAAAACTATTCAAACAATTCACTTTAGTAGAAACACTGGTACCACAACATGAGCGTTTTCTAGTTTTCAACCAGGCACAGTGCCTGGCAAAGAACAAGACCTTATAACTGCTGACAGCACTGAATGTTGAAGTTTAATTATTATTTGTAGAGCTCTTTAGACAGCTAATTAAGTTACAACTTTTATTCTATCCCAATGCTTTATTCTGTGTATTTTGTTTTGTTCAAAAGGTGGAAGATCTAGGAAAAGCTGGGTTTGTGAATACCATCTCTTCAGAGCTGCATCCTAACATTTGATTATGCCGCTTCTCCTATTTACCTCATGTCTGTCAGTTTCCCCTTCCTCAAACGGGACAACAGCAGAGCCCGACAATGGTTTCTGTGAGATTTAATAAGGACAATGCACTGACACGCTAAGCACAGTCCTTGACTCGTAACATGCTCTCAAGGAGGAATTACTATTGTGATCAGGGGGTCACGAATCAGGTTTCATAAAAAGACTGGACACATCACATAATAACAGTCTTACAGAAAGGAATGGTGTAAAGTGAGACACTTAAGAATCGTGTAGCTGTTTCAGACTCTGGTATATTCTAAGCTTTTATTACCTATGGTAACTAGTGAAATTAGTTTTTCTTGTATAATGAGAATGAAAATAGTCTACCCGGACCTTTGGGTGCAAGTACAGAACCAAGAACTAATAACATAAACGCCAACATTATGTATTATTACATAAATGTCACCCGTCTTAGACCCCGTGAGTTCTGCCCATCCCCTCTTCCTATTACCAGTTTGTGTAACCACTTTGGGGACTCACCTCGGGGTGCGACCTGCACTTTTCTAAGGCTTTCCCATATATCTTGTTAGGGCTGGACGAAGAGAAAAGCTCTCTGAAAATCACGTAGAACAGGCCACCTGAAAGCCACAGAAAAGGAAGATGAAGCAGAGCCCGGGCGAGACAAACAGGTGAAGCAGCCGCTCGGGGCCCTCTACCTGCTGCGCTCTCGCACCTGTAATGCCGACGCCCACGATCACCACGATTAAGTAGGTGAAGTCTCGTCCGGCTTCTTTCACTGTCGAGAGAGAAGAGCAGCGGGTCACAGGGGTGCGGACACGCGCAGAAACCCTCGGCGTTTCCAGGGGGGTGGACGCCGGGCCGAAGGAGGGGGTCAGCCTGTCCCGGAGCAACTGCCCCCACACGTCCCGGGAACCAGGGCCGATGGAAACACGGGCAACCGCACACCTCGGAGGGGCGGCGGCCGCACGGTCCAAGGTGCGGGCCGCCCCCAGCTGCGGCGGAAGGGTCAGCAGCGGCCCGCGCACCCCGGGCGCCTCCCTACCTCGCTGCGCCGTGGAGACGGCGCCCCCTCTCGGGCTGGGCACGGGCACTTGCTTGCTGCTGTCCTCCTTGGCTCGCTGGGGACCCCGTCCCTGCGTGCAGATGGCCCTCGGGGGGACCCGCAGGACGCCGCCGGGTCGCGCCGCGTTCGGCCCGCGCGGCCCCCACCTCGGGCCGGGCTCCGTCTGCAGCCAGGCTCGAAGCACCACGCGCGGCAAGGGCAGGCGCGTCCCCGAGGGCCCGCGCAGCTTCTCCGTGCACTGCACGGCTCGCAGGAAGGCGCAGATCATGGCCGCAGGCGCCGCTGCGCCTCGGGAGGCCGACTGCGGCCGGCAGAGCCCCGCCGCCCCTCCTCGGCCCGCCGGCCCCGCCGCGGCGCCCGCATTCACGCCGCGGAGGCCGCGCTCCGCACCAACGTTCGCGCTCGCTCCCGCAGCGTCAGGACGACCCGTCTCCCGAGCGAAGCGGCCGTCCCCGTCCCTTGCTCCTCGGTCCGCTGTCGAAGTGAACCACGGTGCTCCGAGCACCCTCTAGGCTGACATTCACGCGCTCCCCGCCATGCCTTTGCACAGCACCCCGGGAAACCCCTAGGGATGCTGGGAATAGTAGTTCGAGGGCTTAGGAGTTGCTGCCGCGGGGCAGGCACCAGGACTACAACCCCCATAGTGCAAGGCGGCCAGAGCGCTCGCGGTTCTCGCGGTCTCCCAGACGACCTCGCCCGGGGCTGCTTACGCATGCGCCGCACGTAATAGGTTTTGGCTGGAGTCGCGCCGCCGTTGGAACAAAATAGCCGTAGAACCCGCGCGAGTCAAGTGCGTGGCGCGGGCTGCGTTTCCCAGCCCCGCACGGAGACGGCGCGCGCGGAACGCCCCGGCCTGACCGCGCCTCCGCCCTCTCTCACGGGCGGATGACGCAGCCCCTGAATTTCAGTGTCTTCCCCCCGAAAAATGAGCGCGAGCAGCCCCAGAGCCAGCGTCTGGGCAGGCCCGAGGCCGCCACCATCGCGACGCGGGTGCGACGGGCCCCGAGGGCAGTCCCGGGGGTGGGCGTGGCGCCGGGTGGGCGTGGCGCCGGGTGGGCGTGGCGCCGGGTGGGCGTGGCGCCGGGTGGGCGTGGCGCCGGGTGGGCGTGGCGCCGGGTGGGCGGTGCTCTCCCTCGGCGTCCTCGCGCTGCCCCCGCTTTCCCGCCGCGTCTCCATGGCGATCGGACGCGCCCGGCTCCTGCAGCAGCACTGGCTCGGCGTCCAGGCGCTGCGCCTGCCCCTCGGGGGCGTCGGCGCGACCCCCGGGAGCGGCGGGTTCAGGTGACGGTCCCCTGCCCGCCCCGCCCGGCGCCCTTCCCGTCGCTGCTCCCGGTCCCCCCGTGGCGCGGCGCGGGCGGCCCCGTCGGTGCGGAAAGGTCGGGAAGGAGGGCGGGGGACGGGTCTTCAGCGTGGGAGCGCGGGTCACCCGCGGCGTGGACGCGTGGAGCAGCCCCCGGACACCTCCCCGCCCTTTCCGTTGAGGCGGTTAATGGGCGCGGCGAGAGCGGCGAGTCCCTCGGCCCCTCGGCCCCTCCGCCTCGCGGCGCCCGTGACTCCGCCTGCGCAGGTGCGCGCCCAGGTGTGCGCCGCCCGCGCCCCCGAGGTCCTTCCGTTTCTGAGACGGGGGTCGCCTTTCGTCGTCTTCTGCCTTTATAACTGAGGAGAGGAAGCGCTATGAGTGTCTGTAGCGACCGCGACTCTGGTTACAGGACCCGGGACCCCGAGGCGGATCCCTCCGGCAGGCGGGTGGGTCTGGGAGAGCCCCCCCTCTGTCAGCGCCTCCCCCCCCCCCCGGGGCAGCGCCTCACTCTCCCTCCCGGCAGCCCCCCCCCTCCCGGCAGCGCCCCCCCCGGGCAGCGTCCCCCCGCCCCCTTCCCGGCAGCGCCCCCTCCCGGCAGCTCCCCCTCCCGGCAGCGCCCCCCTCCCGGCAGCTCCCCCTCCCGGGCAGCGCCCCCTCCCCCGGACAGCGCCCCCTCCCCCGGGCAGCGTCCCCCCGCCCCCCTCCCGGCAGCGCCCCCTCCCGGCAGCTCCCCCTCCCGGGCAGCGCCCCCTCCCCCGGACAGCGCCCCCTCCCCCGGGCAGCGTCCCCCCGCCCCCCTCCCGGCGGGCCCCCCCCCCCCGGCAGCGCCCCCCTCCCGGCAGCGCCCCCCGCGCGCCGGACTGGATCCAGGCCAAGTTTGCGTCTCTAGTTAAACCGAGGGGCAGCTTCTCGGCGGCGCCCGCGGGGTCAGCTCCGGGCCCCGTCGTGCCGGGCCTCCTGCCCAGTGCTCCGGCCGGGGGCGGTCCGCTTCTGGGGCCCAAAGGCTCGTCCCCTGCCCTTCTCTTGGGGAGCCCCGGAGCTGGAGCGGGGTCCCGGTCGGCAGCGAGAGGCCACGTGGGGGTGAGATGGGAGGGGCGGGGACGGGCCGCGGCCGCTTTGGGGCTCTGAGCCCCGAGGACCCGCGGTCAGGGTGGGGGCGCGCTGCCCCGCACCTTCCAGGCCCCTTCCCCTCCGTGGGGAGCGCCGGCTCTGCTCCTGCCCCGCGGTTACACGTGGAGGGGTGCTGGAGGGGTGCTGCTGGTCGGGACGGCGTGCGCTCTTGAGGGTTGTCTGCTTGCTTGTAAGCCGTCTTTACTGACAGATTAAAAACTCGCGTGGTGTGCCCTCGTGTCGCCAGGTGTCTGCGCTGCAGCATCAGGGGTTCTGGTGCTCACCAGTTCAGCTACTTGCCCCTTTTTTGGTTTTCCTGAATCTCCAGGACTAGGTCAGGCCCCCTGGCCGCCCTAGGGTTCCAACACCTCACTTTCTTCCGTGTCCCAGACAGGGCCCTGTCCCTTGGTGTCATGTTTTCTTAGTTGGTTCTCGAGTGAATGTCTGTAATGCTAGACTTACCGCAAGCCTTGTGACAAATGATGTGGTGGCAATGCCTGCAGAAATTCTTTAAGTAGGAGAGAAAGACTGGAGTTTAAGTAGGAAGCTTGAACTTTAAATCATGTTGCCACTATTACTGAAATTAGTCTTTATATGCAGGGCTCTGTTCCAGGGGAGCAGGATTTTTGGGTGATGAGTCTTCTGTTTGTGAGTTGACTGAACTTCCTGGCCAGATGACATCATTAGAGGGCCTGTCACTGCGCCTGGCCTGGGAGCCTGCTGTCCACCTGTGATTTGGTGATACATCCATTCTTTTTGCTAAAGAAAAGCCAGGTGCCATGAATGATTGATTATGGTCTAAGTAGGCAGTTATTTTAAATGTCTCAAAGCAGAAAAACCAAGCCGTGGGACACCTGGAGACATCATGAGCTGTTTCTGTCCCACACACTCTCCCCAGAGTTGAAACCACACTCCCACTGACTGAGCGTTGTTTCCTGAATGGAGGCCGTGCGGTTTCGCTAACTCTGTACTGCGTCTAGTATTTTCTCCCAGCAGACAACTTTGAGATGGACTTTCTTAACTGAAGACATAGGGCACATTTTTTCTCCTTAGGATATATTCCTAGAAATGAGATTCCTGGTTTAAGAAAACGCGTGTGCCTTTAATGGTCGTAACAAACACACCCAGATTTGGCCTTCCACATGGTGCCCCAGTTTCTACTCCTGGCCATGAGCGAGCGTGCCCGTTTACCTGCCGCAGCCAGCACTGGTCCTCGTCATTCATTGCTGTTCACTAATTTGCTGGATTGAAACTGATCGATACATCATATTAATCTACTTTTCTCCAGTTCCCTTGGAAAGGTCTAGGGGAATAGTTCTTATTTCCTTTGGCATCTCTCGAATGAAGAAATACGTAATGACAAGAAGCTGTTATCAATTTAGTAATGCTTTAAAATACATTAATTTTTGATTAACCACAGCAGTATTCATTAAGTAAAAAATATTGTTAAAAGAGCCTAGTGGGAGACATTCCTCGGTCCTCGTACGCCGTGTGTGTGAGACCTCACCGCAGATCCTTCGCACTGCGGGACCCTCGGGACACCGGCGGAGACTCCTGGGAGATGGTGTTGTTTGACAGAGAAGCCGTGGATGTTCTTTTCATGTGAAGCTTAGGTGTCAGAAACCTTTGTTGACTGAATTTTATCTTTGGATGTGTGATAACAGATCAATATATAACTTTCAAGAATAGTTAATCACTTAGGAAATGCTTTCAATCATTTAAAATGTGCCATATTGTTTCACTTATATGTGCAATGTAAGAAAACAAATGAACAGAACAGAAACAGACCATGAAAACAGAGACCCAAGGGATGGTGACCAGCTGGGAGGGGTGGGGGATAGGTAAAGAAGGGGAGGGGATAGAGTCAGTAATACTGTGATCAGTTTGCATGGGGACGGGCGATTACTGGAGTTCGTGAGTGATCACACTATAAGGTATAAAAATGTTGAATCGTGATATTGTACACCTGAAACTAATATAATATTGTATACCAACTACACTTAAATAAAAAAATTAAAAAACATATAGTTTAAAAAATTGTGTACCGTATTGAGTAACGTACCCCATCCCCCAAATGCTGTCCACCCAGAGCCTCAGGATGTGACTTTATGTGATACAAGCGTCTTTGCAGATATAATTAGTTAAGATGAGGTCAGGCTGGATTAGGATGGGTCCTAAATCACATACGAATGATGTCATTATAAGAGGTCAGGCACACGCACGAACACACACACTCATGGAAGATGGCCATGTACAGGTGGAGCAGAATTGGAGTAATGTTGCCACAACCCAAGGGAACCACCAGGAGCTGGAAGAGGCCAGGAAGGTTGTTCGCTAGAGCCTTTGGAGGGAGCACGGCCCTCCCAGCGCCTTGACTTTGCACTTTTGGCCTCTAGGCTTGGGAGACAATACATTTCTGTTGTTGGAAGCCACCTAGTTTGAGGTCCTTTGTTAAGGCAGCCCTAGGAGACTAATACAACCGGAAACCATACTTTCCCTCTGACGGTTGTGTTACAGCCAGGGCAGTGGAGCTGAAACTTTTCTGCCATGGAAATCTTTGCTTAAACAAAATTTTCAACAGAAGCTTAAAAATGTATGGCACAGGTGGAATTCTCTGATTCCGGTGGAGCGAGCGCTGCTGAGCTCTCAGACTAGCACCTTCCTGCCTCCGCCCCTCTGCTTGCTGCTCTGCAGAGCACAGGTGGAGACCCGCTGCACAGCCTGACGGCGTCCAACGTCCCCTGCGCACTGGGTAGAGGGTCAGACAGGACAGAGGCACACGGAGCGCCTTTCCTGGAGCTGGACCCGAGACGCACAGGGTGGTCAGCGTTCGTACCTTGGCGAACTTGCTACCGTCCAGGACCCGGGAAGGTTTCTGGTACCCCACCTCTCTTGAGTTGGGATGCCAGCATGCAGACCATGGCTAATGTTTGTGGAGGGCTTGCCAGGTGCCGCTCGGAAGCACGTGGGCAAGGTCAGGCAGTCTGAGTCCTTGCTGACCTGTGGATGTCTCATGCTGTCCCCACAGTGGGCAGCAGGCTAGGCCGAGTCCCAGGGCCATGCCCTTTGGTGCCTCTTCAGTGCTACTGGTGCTGGGCCAAGGCCACGTTCTGTTCTCATCTGTCCACGTGGATTTCACTCTTCAGCTTCCAAGAGACACTGTCGCCCTTCCTGCCTAGTTCTTGAGACCTCTCGTTTTGCCCCCAGTTATTGCCCTTGTCCTGTTTGAGTGACAGTCCAAGTACATGCGGGCAGCCAGCTTGGTGGGCAGAACTGACGTTGGTTAGACTCTTGTTGAGCGAAGCACAGGCTCGGAGTGCCGGTGCCGGTGAACCGAGCACTTGGATACGCAGGCTCTGGACCTTCGACCCTTCCTAAGGGGCAGGCTTGGCGGAAGGTGGGTCAACAGCTGGCGTGTGTGGTAAAGAGCTTCCAGACCTTTCTGAGGAAACTGCCTGGTCTTCAGGAGCGGCTCTGCCAGCTGCCACCCAGAAGCAGGAGGCCATGGACTGAGGGACTTCCTGGGCGTTCAGATCCCTGCCCAGTTGCCTCCGAGTACCACTGCTTTCAAGGACTGATTTTGATAAAAATCATTTTAGGAACTTCTGGAAGGGACGAATTGCATAAAATATTATGCCCTACGTCATCGAATCCTAAAAGCCACAGGATGGTAAAATTCACTCTTATTTTACGTACCACTGAAATAAAAACAGGTGGACGATGGGAGGACACTATTGAATGGGAGGGGTTGAGCCGTGGAAACACCTGTGGGTGAGTGTGTGGCGCTTCTGCGGCCGTGGCTGCCGCAGCTGCAGTGGGAACCGGCTGTCGCCCTCGGGGCCAGCGGAGCCGTGGGTGGCGTTGGCGGGTCTGGCGCACAGATCTGATCTCCTTTGTTGGTTCTGTTGTCCTGTTATTGAAAAAGGACGGTTAGTGATTTTAGCTTTCCCTTTTGTTTCCACTGCATTCACTGCACAGAACCTCTTTGCTGCTGGCGGCTGGTAAGAAGCGTGAGTGTGCGGTGCTAGTTTTAGGATGCGTCATGCTAAGTCCAGTTTTCAGGCTCCTGACTCAGGACACAGATTGTCCCCCAGCCCCGCCCCCTCCCTCCCTCTCTATTTCTTTGCAGAGGTGAAGTTTCACAGTGAGTAATCCGTGGGGTTCATGAGTCCTTTAAAATGCTGTTGTGGGAGTGGACAGTTCGCCTTGCGCTGTAGTGATTTGCCTTCTCCACGTTGACTTGCAGGAAGGGGCCGGGCGTCCAGTCTGCTGCCCCCCGTGCCCCTCTGCGGCAGCAGGCCCCGGGCGACGGGCACCGCGGGAGGCCCTCCCCTCGCTGCCCCGTGCTGCTGGACAGGTGAGGCGGCGCCTCCGTGCTCGGGAGGCTGCCGGGATGGTGGCGAGAGAGCCACAGGCTGCGCACGCCCGGCGCTATTCTGAGCGCTCTAACAATAGATCCGTGGAGGAGGAATGTACAATCCGCAGAGTTCGATGTGAGTCATCGGCCTGTCACCGTCGTTATTAGACTAGCTTTATGAAGCTGAACTTCTAAAAGTGATACGTCGATTTAATTTTCCTTTTAAGAAAATGGCCTTTAAAATGATTCACTTTCCCGCTGATATAAACCCTTGAAAAAGGAGAGAGAAGTTTAGAGTGTCTCCCTCTAAACGTCCGGGAGGCCTCCGAATTTCGTAGCCTTCAGCGTTTGAGGGGCCCGCTGTGCTGTGGCAGCATTCTGTCCTGTGCCCTCAGCAGCGAGAGCTGTGGGATCTTTTTTAAAAATTGCAATTTGAAATCGATGCTGAGAGGCCTGTGGATTCATGCTGTTCTGAGGTTTACGGAGTGAGCGCCAGCTACGTGCTAAGTGAGGGCTTGGGATTGTCACAGACATTGTACAGTGGAGGGTGTGAGGCTCACAGAGTCTATGAATTGCAAAGTTCAGATGAAAAACGTTAAGTTGCCTGATTTGAAGTTTTGGGCTGTTAGTACTATTATCACAACTAGCTCAGTGAACAGGGTACATGCTTTTAGTGTGTTTTTAAAAAGAAATGAAAAGCCAAAAAAAAAAAAAAAGGCACTGAGGACATCCATTTAAGCTTCAGAGCCTGCACTCCGGGAATAGAACCTGTCACACAATAACCTGATGTAAGAACAGAGCAAATATTCCCTGTTACCTTTTCTGTGAGGACCTACCTCACTTTCCCAGTGTTACCAGCATTTCAGGAGGGGTTATTTCCCTATGAAATGTTTGGAAACCTGACTTTCATCATGGTTTAAGTATTTAAAATAGTTAGGCTCACGATTAGAGAGTAGGGGCCGGCCCTTTTAGATTGGCCAGAGGGTTTTGTTCCCTCTGATCCCCTATCCCAAGACGACCCCCGGCCCCCAGTACAGTCTCTGTAGCTTCCTCTCCTGCTCCCTTTGCCGAAGGTCACAAAGGTCACAGGCAGTGCTTTCTGGGCACCTCCAGATTCTTACAGGGTTTGTAGAATCCTAAGGTCATAGAAACACAGTGAATATTGGGGACCCATCTCAGCGTCATATTTATAGGGCATGTAAATGAGAAAGAAAAGGGTGCTTGAGGAAACCTTAGGGGGCTCGGTGTTTCCTTGAAGCCCAGAGGAACAGCCACAAGCTGAGGGCGTTGAGGGGGCGGGGGAGCTGGGGCTGCACCTCAGCAGCAGAGCGCAGGTGGAAGTGCGTTGATATTTCCTATTCCACGTAGGGTGTTTTTCTCTTTTTGTTTGAGGAGTGGGGATGCTGCCTTTTTATTTTTTTATTGATAGCTGAGCATGCATTGTCTCCTCTCTTATTCCCGCCTGCCTCTCCATTTAATAGCACTTCCACTGGGAAGGTAGTGAAATCCTGCTGTTGGGTCTTGTGGGAATGTGATTAAAAGGCCCAGGAGGTTAGCGCCTCATGTCTGGGTCTCCGTGTGGGGGTGTGTCCTGAGAATTGTACCAACCTGAGCACATCCATGGGGAACACACTGAAGGTGAGGGGTGGTGGCCTTGTGTGCAGGCAGGGCCTGTCACCGCCTTCCCCGTGGAGGTGAACGGCCTGGTGTCGGGCGCTGCAGCCGCCTCTCTGATCTCCGCCCTCTCTCAGCTTGCCTTCAGAAATCTTGCTGAAGATCCTGTCCTACCTGGACGCGGCGACCCTGCTGTGCATGGGATGTGTGAACAGGCGCTTTTACCACCTGGCCAATGACAAGTAAGGAGAAAGCCAGCGTCTCTGTCGTGCCTTGATGGTGGTCCTGAGAACTAGTAAGGCCTTTTAAACTGGTTTTTAAAATTTAAAAGAATTAATTTCAAGAGTATTTTTAGACATGCTATTTCTGATACTTTAAGTACTTGTATGATACTTTCAAAGATTTGCATCTCTGTGTTTAAGGAAGGGATTATTCTTTGCATGAACTGAAAAGGCTCATACTTGATATGGCTGTTGGAGCAGGTGGCTTCCGGCGTGCTGGCCAGGAGGACATGCTGTGTCCCGAGAAGCAGACAGACTTCCCACAGGCTCAGCACGGGCTGGCCCTGCCTGGGTTTGCAGGGTGGGGGGCGTGTGCTCTGTTGGCAGCAAGCAGATCCTGAAGAAGGGCGAGGGAGGGGCTCTGTGAGGTGTGTTTGTCAACCTCGGAACCCTGCTCGGTGCCTAAGCGTGAAGGAGGGTGGGAGAGAAGCCGAGAGGGAGCTCCCATGGAGGTTTGCCCTGGAGGCAGGAAGCAGAGGGAGGCGACGAGGGTCACCAGCTCACCTGGGCTAGTGGGGTGGCTGTGAGAAAAGGAAACCCTCCTCTGCCTTGTTGCTCTGATCTTGTCTGCAACTCAGAGTTTTATCTTGGGGGCGAGCTGGTGGATTCTCTGAGCTTCTGGTGAGGATTTTGTGGCCTGCAGCTGGGCATCTTGGTTCATAGGTCTCTGTGTCCTTCATCATCAAGAGGTCAGACAGGTACTG